>NC_031771.1:41882631-41946463 GCF_001522545.3 Parus major
TCTCCTCGAGTCTCCTCTCCTCGAGTCTCCTCTCCTCGAGTCTCCTCTCCTCCCACTACACTGGAAGATTTCCTCCGTTGTAAACATTTCTGAAACACACATTGTCTGCATATGTGACATGTCTCAAGACAGCATAAGTGAATTTTTCCAATTACTTTGCTATTTCTTTTTTTTTTTTAGGTCTTTGAAAGACCTTGAAGATCAATATTTCAGTAAAAAATTAAAAATCAGTCTTTTAGACTGCTGTGTGCTCAGGCTCTATATGAAAATTGTTATTTACGTGTTTAATGTAAAAGTGTGATTGGTATGTTGGAGAACAGCTGAAGTAAATGTGACTGCAAGGTACTAATCAAGTGTTTTGGTGGTGTTTTATTTGATAGTAATTGTACAGGAGAGGTGCATATATCAGTGACTTTGTGGACTGTTCTCACCCTGGTGTGACATACATACATACACCCCATAAAGTCTCAGTGAAGGAATTCTTTGGTTTTCTAAGAAATGTTCCAATGTCTACATTTTGCTGCCAATATTTTGTATTTATTTACTTATTTACTTTCAGCACGTTTAGTTTTTTGGTTTTCTGTATGTGTCCTTTATCTGTAAAGTTGGAACCATGATTATAAGACCAGGACATGCACCAGGTGAATGCTATTTAATACTGTACAGAAAATTCTGAAACAGTTAAAATTTCAAAGCTCATTTGAAGAGCTTTTTTGCCTCTGGAAGCTGAAGAGGGAGATTTTATGTATGTACTTTAAAATTAAAAAAAAAATAATTAAAAAACTCTAAAAGTTTACTTTTCAAAGGCAAGAAGGTAGTGCTTTAACAATTACTTTCTGTCCTTTTCATTAATAACTGAATAATATTAATAGTGTCAAAATAGTGAAATCTGCACTTTTGCACACATGAATGTGTATTGATGAGTGTATCTGATAATTTTGGTGTGCACAGCTTCATTTATATTGATGAATGGGAAAACTCATTGTTTTATAGATGGCATTGCAGCCCTAGGACAGAAATATTTGTTCTATGTCTACAGAAAGAACATCTGTACAGGAAGAAATGGTAAGCTGGGGAAAACAATGTCCTACAACTTAATATAGCAGTCATTTTAGATATAAGGCTGAAGATTTATTTTTCTTTTTAAAATTACAAATAACCAAAAGTTTTTGTTGCCTACTCCAGGATTCTTTTTTGTGTTTCTAATCTATTTACCAAAGGCAATTTTAAGTGTCTTAGTTGTTATTCAAATTATGAGTCCCTGAGGTCAGAATTCTCTCTAAGTAGTTTTCTAATGCTATTTACCCAGTGTATTCCTGTTCTAATGAAAGCAGTAGGTTTTATATCAAGACATGGCAAGTACTGGAGTTAATTGATTATGTTCTCTGCAGGAAACTTTGAAGTAAGAAACCTGATTTATCTCCATTGAGAATGGAGAAATGGGGAAACTTACTGACCCTCTTAGAACACTGCAGTGTATTTGTAGGATACTTTGTGGTCTTCAGTGATAGGCCAGAAGTGCTTTTGGTTGTTGGTGTGTTTAATGATATACACAGGAAAGCAAGGAGAGACTTCACAGAGTTATTTAATGGAATCAAATAATGGTTCTAGATGGGTATAAAAGGTTAAGTGTTTTTAATCAGACTCTTTTGTCAATGCTAAGCAAATAAAATTCAATATTTAATATTCTCAGAGATAAGTCAGGCTTTGAATAATGCTCAAACTACTCTACAATAATGTAACTCAATTTGAGAATGTCAACGGCAACATTGTTTGTTGTAAGTTTTAGCAAAGTGCATTGGTTCATGATTTTCATGGTTTTGTGGATTTTTAGAAAAATAATTTAACAAAGATCTCGAAAACTAGTTTCTTGTTCTTCAGAAAACTGAAGGTAGTACATGATTTATAATAACCACTAGTGCTACAGAATATGCTGGTAAAGAAATTATATTGTTCTGTATAAATACTGTAGAGAGTAATAGGGAAGGAATCATAGAATATCCTGAGTTGGAAGGGACCCATCAGGACCATCGAGTCCAGCTCCTGGCAGTGCACAGGACACCCCAGGAGTCACACCGTGTGCCTTAGAGCATTGTCCAAACATTTCTTGAGCTCTGTAAGGCTTGGTGATGTGACCACATCCCTGGGGAATCTGGAGACTAAGCTTTATCCAGGAATTGGAAGAACTTGAGGAAAACCCAGAAGGGATCAGTGGAGCCCTTGAGGCACAGAACAAGCTAAATATCTTTTCCCTTCCCTCTCCTGTTTTGTTTTTTTTAACTAAAAAGATGTTAATTTTAATTTTGGAGAGTAACATACTTGCTAAACCAGATGAAAGTTTTTGGTATTTTGCTCTATGATTCAAAGTTTTTGGTTTAATTTTAGATTTGAAAGTGTCGTTTGAGACAGAGGTGCTCAAAGGAGCAGAGGATGAGATTCATCCCATTTCACCATGAGATAGGAATGAGTGTGGGAGACCACCCTGTGTCCTGAGACAAAAAGATTATACTTTTAATAATTCACTCCCTTAGCATTAACTGTTTCCAAGACAGATAACCTTTCTGGTTCTGTGAACTGAATGCCAAAATCTTTGTGTACTGGAAGAAGTATCTCATACACCTCAGAAAACTGGGTAATAAAGGAGAAGCTAATCCAGAAGCTACTTTCACAGCTTTCCTTTGCAGGTGAAATAGGTCTAGTCTCAGTTACTGCACCACAGTCAAGACTGAAAATGCCTAGTGGCTCATCTTCTCCTCCAGGCAACCTCAGTCTTTTGCCAGTCTTGTAATACTGTAGCTTCCAGAGGGAAGCTGCTTTGGTTGCTTTGAAAGCCTCATGATAGCTCAAAAGGCAGGTATTGACCCACACAGTAGTGTAAATTACTTTCCACAAAGGACAAACTAGATCGGTATGCATGGAAGACAGGTATAATTTCATGTCTGCACGTCTCTGCTGTTCACTTGATATACCCAGGAGGGTATAAAACCCACCTCTTCCATCTGCTGCCACCCAGCCACTAGAAGGCATCTGTGCTTTGGGTCATCCACACAGGGAAAGTGACAATCTTCCAGAACTGGTAAACCCTCTCACTTCTTTGTCTTTATGATGAGAGATACATTTTAAAAGCTCAATTGGCCTTGAGAAAAATGTAACTTTTTACAATAACTTCTTTGTTGCATTTACAAGTATTTAATATATTCATAGTTTAAGAACGGTAGTCTAGCCATTTTAAAGAAATGTTTCTTCTGTTTTCTTTGCTCCTTATGAATTTCATTATGTATATTTTGATGGGGTAATACCCTCTAAAGCAGAGAAAATGTCTTCCACTCACATGGTAGATGTCCATCTACATCTTTATGCATTATTAATGCCATACAGTCAGCAAGGGCTTGTGGTTCTTTGTTTTATAGGGAAAGAGATTGAAGTTTAAACTCTTTAAGAATTTGTCTACTTAAGGTGAACTAGGTAATGGAATATAGAAAAAGAGTTTAAAAGCTTGCTCATCTCTTGGGATTTGTAGGTACAGTATGGAGGTTTTCACCTCTTGCATGAATAAACTGATGTAGAAGAAATTTAAAGCATGGAGAAACTTCTTCAGCACTTTAGCAATGGCAATTACAGTCAGCAGATACACTGAAGAGATCTCAAAGCAGCAGCATCTGCTGTAAACTTCCCCTTTTGCAATATTGCTACATAGTGGTCAGCACTTTCTGATAACAGCTGATGCAAATTACAAAGATTCTGTCATATACAGGCAAAGACCAAATTTGGTTTCTTTCATAGTAATTCTCCATGAAGCACATCAAGATTGTTATCACAGAATCACAGTATGGTTGAGAAAGGGGTGCACCTCTGGAGGTCACCTTGTCCAACCCTCTGCTTGGCTGCAGCCACCAAGAGCCAGCTACCCAGGCCATGGCCAGACAGCTTCTAACAACTGCGGAGATGGAAACTCCACTACACCTTTGGGCAACCCATTCCAGTGCTTGTCACCCTCACCCTCAGTAAAAAAGTGTTTTCTGATGTTCAGAGGGGTAGTCCTGCATTTCAGGCTGTGCCCACTGCCTCTGGGCACCCCTGAAAGGGGCCTGGTTCTGTCATCTTTGCTGCCTCCTTTCAGACATTTATGCATGTTGAGCTTTCTCTTCATGAGCTAAATAGTCCTTTTCTAATAGAAGAAATGCTCCAGTCTCTTAATCATCTTCATGACCCTTCATTGGACTCTCTCCAGTATGTTCATATCTCTTTTGTCCTGAGCAGCCCAGTACTGGACACAGTACACAGGCATCCTCCCCAGTGCTCAGCAGAGGGTGAGGAATTACCTGCCTTGATCTGCAGGCAATGCTTTCTCTAGCACAGACACCACTTTTACCTGCTCTGCAGCAAGGAAGCATTGCTGGCTCATTTTCTACCATAAACACTGCAGGAACATCCTTTCCACCACTGTGGTATTCAAATCCTGAGGACATTCCTGGAGATTACTGGTGCCTGAAACACACAGGAAAGAGGAATACCAATGGTCCACAAAACTACCATCAGAGATTTAGAAAATCAAAATGTTGAGGAGAATATTTGCTTCACCTTCTTATTGTTTTTCCTCCACAGACTAAATAAAACTATCAGAGTGTATAGAAGCTTTCTGTGAAGGCTAGGGTGATGAAATTGTCATGTCATACCTATAAGGATCAAAACAAAATATAGAGCAAGAAGATTTGGATTAGTACTCAACAGCTCTTTATAAAGACAGTAGAGCATAGGAACTTGATTGTAGAAAGGTTTTTAGAAGCACTTTAATTGGATATTTTTTCATAACAGATAAGACAAAACAAACAGGATGGGGCAGCTAATTTGTTCTTGGAGTTGTAATACTGACCACATTATGATAATGTGATAATTTTCTGGCCTCTGGGCCAAAACCCAGAAATCTTTCATAATTCTAGGTAACAAAGTACTGGTCCCTAACTCCTGACAGACCCACCCACTCTCAAAGGCAGCCCTTTTACTCCTGGACAAAGCAGCCACTAAGAGCTCAGGACAGCCAATTAAAGGGATTTCAAACCACATATAAAATGTGTTTGAGGTCAAAATAGGATATATTTTAATCCATTTTCAGCTCTGAATGTTGTTTAAAGAAATTATGTGCCCAGTATAGGCTTTTTCCTATAGTTAGTCATGTGAAGGTCAGACAGTGTCTGTTTTAATGCTAAATGCCAATCCTCTAATTTTACTTGGCTTATGATTGTTATTGGTTTAAAACAAATAAGGTATGCAGAATAATTAGATTTAATAAACAGTTGGTTACTTCAGCAAATGTCCTAACACTTTATTATTCAGTTGTGTTGATTTCTGATGTGAATTCTTCAGGAATTCAGTGACAAAAATTTAGATGTCTTATGAGGTCCAGTAAAGCAAAACTATCATGCTGAGTTAAAATGTAATTCTGTTTTATGAAAGTATTACAAGCACTGAATTTGCAACTCTCATATTTTTAATCTCATCTGTAAAGACATTTCTGGCCCCACCCAAATTCCTTTGGAATTTTGGATTCTTTGTAGATATCTTTTTGAGAAAGAATGATGGGTAGCTTGCAACTTCTGGATATTTGGCAGCAGAGACAGAAACAGAAAAGTTCAAACTCTCTTTCCTTGAAACATCTGTCTCTTCTTTCATCTGGAAAATGCTACTGACTCCTCTTGCCCTGAAAAGAAAAATTCAAGTGCAGAAAGAAATGTGAATCTCTGAATTTAGAAACTTCAGCCAAGCCCTAACAGGGATGAAAAAAATGCCAAAATTTGGCATCAACAAAGAATCTTGAAATACCACCCTAAAAGCAAACTTAATCAAGACAGGAAAGGAATGCCATCTAGAAACTTAAACCCAAAAACTGCAGAACAAAAATTTTTCACTCTACCATATAAGAAATGTACAAACTTCCACAAAGTTCTTTTTATCTGTTTTTGCTGTTGATTTTATGTGGAAGACACTTGAGTGTGATCACCTTTGACCAAAAGTTTTACTGTGGCACTGTGTCTACTGTTTTACCTTGATAATTATTAGAAATACAAAACAGGATCTCTTCTGTAGTATTTAGCTTGTTTTTACTTAACTTTGCCAAGCCCAGAAGGGAATTTAGCAAATGGCATTATCTAGCTCAAGAGACTTAAATTTGAGTTTATAAATTTTGCTGTGGAATCTAACATTTTATAATGACTTGGATGAGAGGATGCCAGAGGCCATTTTCTGTCTCTTACTAAGTAGGATCCTTTAGTAATACCTTTTAAAGAGGGTAATTTGTTTAATCCTGAGAGATAGCTACAATAATCTAAAGTCATTTAAGTAAAAAGAAGCAGCAGAAAAACACAGAGCAGCGCCACCTGGGTCAGAGCAAACATTTAAAGAAGTATTGTGTTAATACTTAAAGAATTTATTCATGCATTTTTTATAACTTCTAGCTTTTGTAGTTGAACATAATGAATGGATCTCCAAGAGCTTGAGTCATCATGCCCGTAGCTGATGCCAGTTTCCAGGCATTAACTTTAATTATTGATGCTTTCCCTAATAGACCTGATGGCACATTTTAAAAGTAAAGGTTCTGTCTTACTGAAGGCATGCCCTGCTGCTGGGCACACTGGCAGAAGGAAATGTGGAACTTCCACCTGCTCTTTAAATTAAACCTTTGTCTCTCAGGTTTTGTTCTTTAATTACTCGGTGCATTGCTGTCACCTTTGGGCTAGGCTGTCCTTGAAAAAATGTGTAATTGGAAGAAGTTTGCAATTGGAGGAGCAAACCAAGCAGGAAGGGCTTGAGGGGTCCTTCCAAGCTCATGAAGTTCCTTCAGAAGGCAGCACGAAGCTCTGCTATGGCTTCACCATGTTATTGAGCAGCAGCTTCCAGACTGATGCACGTGCCCCAAGAATTTTCAATGGCAATGTTTGGTTCTTCATATGTTAAAAACAGCACCTTTTTAGGAAGGTAGCTGGGTGTTCCTTCCACGAGATTAAAATAAAAAGGTGGTGGAAGGGGTATTTGGATGCTAGATTTAGAGGTAAACTTTCCCTTAAAGAATTCTTGGCAAAAGTTGAAACTGAAGTTATATATTAACTTATATTTTACTTAAATAAGTGCAAACTCATATTTAAATCTATTCTTCACCAGCAGCAGAGTTCATGAGGTGAGAAAGGGATGGAGCAGTGCTCTTTCTGAAGAAATGACTAATAAGAAATGACTTAATAAAATAGCTCTTTAATAAGATATCGTAAAAAAAGGATTATAGATGGTGAGTAAATTCCCTTCAGATTCTGAGCACACAGCATTCTTTCAGCGCCAGATGGATATTCCCATGGCACTCTGAATCCCCTCCACGGACAGAGGCTCCTTCTTTCCATACAAATGAGCTATTATATACTTTTCCTACAAGAAAATGAGACATAAGGTGAGCACTTCTTCCCGTACTTTTGGATGCAGGTGAGGTGGTGCAGGTGGTGCTGATACTGAAGGGTGCTGCCCACAGGCTGCAGTGTTGCAGTGAGGTGGCTGAGGCTGTCATGCAGCCAAGGAATGTGGCTGAGCACAGCCCAGCACCTTAGCTCAGGTCAGTAAGTTAGTGTGGGTCACTAACCCCTCCATGTAGGGCGGTCTCCTGGTCAGGATGGACTCAACATCCTGTCTGGAATAAATTCTCCTTCATTTTGAGAATGAACAACTGCACACGAGCTTTCACCAGCAAGGTTCAAACTGAGTTCTGTGAGTAATTTGAGTTAAGCAAATTATAATGAGATTTGAGTATCCTCATGAAACAAAACCTAAATCTTGTGTGTAAGATGCCTCTCTCACTTTTTTGTTAATAAAAGCTATGAAAGGAAATGGAGTTACACGTGCTATTTATTGTGTGAGATCAGTTGAACATCAATTGTTCTAAATTTAAAAGCATTAAAAGAACAACAATAAAGGCAGAAGATCAGCAAAATAGATTCAAAAGTCACTGGACATTCAGGAACTTCCAAAATTTAATCTTGGCATTATACTCTCGTCTTTAACAAGCTGTTTCATACTGTACATCTCTCTCCCGTTCTATAAAATGGAGTAATTATGTTTTTTCTTTTGAAAATTGTTAATTTTCAAACCCCCCATGGGTACATCTGCTCTGCAGGTGGTGGCTGGTCTCGATGATACCACGTTGCCTGGAGAGCCAGTGACGCATTGCGAGTGCCCGCTTTGTTTAGAGAAGTTTGAGCGGAAGGACATGGTTTATGGCATGGGTGAGTGCACAAACTAACCCCAACCTTTCTCATTCTTCTTATCTAGGGTGGATATCAGCTTCACACTATCCAAGTCTGTCATGTTGCTTTCATGTAACAGTGTTATGTTATGCTGGTTCTTATAATCATCTTTGAACGCACACCCTTAAACCTAATTAACACATCCTGGGAACCTGGTGCCAGCTTTTCTATCATGAGATTTACTGATACTTTGTTTCTTACTCTTCATGTAGCATTTTAATTTTTTTTTTTCTTGCAGGTTCACAGTGTGCACAGAATATTCTGAGTTGGAAGGGACAAAAGGGTCCTTAAGTCCAACTCTTAAATAAATGGGCTGTATGGGGATTGAACCCACACACTTGGTGTAATTATCCCCATGCTCTCACACTCTGAGCTAATCTCAGCATACTGAGCTATTTTCAGTATATCTCTCACTCTTCCATATTTGCTGCATGAAAAACACTGCACAATATATAACGTTCCAAGGTAATATTTTCTTTAAAAAGCTGACTTCAGTCAGGCAGTCGGACCTGGCTATGATACTTTTGGGTATGATAGATAAGATGATCTACTTGTATTTCTTAATTTTCTTTGGATTTCATTTAGCTTCATTGACAATCAGGTCTAAATCCACTGATAATAACTCCTAGCTGACTGCTGGGGTTTGAATCAGGTCATAATGAATAGGCAACTGCAGAGTGCTGATAATTATTCCTGTGTAGTGAGCCAAATCTATCTCTAATTTAACCATGTCCCTTCCATAGAGATGCTGCTAATAAATTCACTTGTGGCATTAAAAACAGCATTGATTTCATGAGAGGTGTCTGATTTGGAAACTGGAGATAAAAGGCAAGGTAGTGGAACATGCATCAATTGAAGGAGCAACATAAGAGAAACATGAAAGAGAAGCATAACAGAGAAAAAACCCCAACAGATATTTTTAAAGCATCTTAATTTTGCGTTATTTTTGGCTTATGCCCCTCTCTTGTATCAATCGGGGCTTTTAAAATTTCTTTGTGTTATTATCACCATATTGAATTACATCTCAAATATAAATAAAAACAGACATCAGTCACAATGAGAAGCTTAATGCATGATATCCAGATACATTTTCTTAGTAATTTATGATTATAAAGTCTTTATAATGCTAAACTGCATTGCACTTCTGGCTGGTTGCAAATAAATGAAAATAGGTATATTACACTGAATTAACAAATATCAGTCACATCAAACAGAATTAAAATTTGGTTTAATTGCACTTTGATTAAACTGGTACAAACTACTGGAATAGAAACTTTTATTGGTTTTAAAATGTTCTTATGCCTCCTAAGTTACCAAAAGAGAAGCAGTCATCTTTAAACTGAATGAAGGTTGTCAAGACAACACTTTTCATATTTTTGACAGATAAAAATCCCAATTTTAGTTTTCTCTACAGCACAGAATGACAGCAGTCTGTTCTGCACCGATCTGTGTTCTGAAGCCCTTAAAACTGGCTGTATTAATATTAAGCCTTGCCATTTTCTTACTTCTGCCACCACGTAAGTCTCTGGTGTCTTTTACTGATTTTGTGAGGGACTCTCAATTAATAACAGCACATCATATTTCTGTAATAATTTTATGGAAATAATATTTTTTCCTGCTTTCTGGATGTAGTCCACTACATGCCCCCATTCCTATAACTGGGTCAGTGTGGTCTTTTTAACCTAATATCTCAGGCACTTCAAATCATCATACATAGAGCACTACTTAGGACCGCCCACTCTTTTTGTCTTTGAGTGCACAAAGGATGGTGCCATTACCCAGAGATGCCCACAGAAATTTGGTACCAAAGAGCATGGGTTTTAAACTACAAAAAATGCATGGACCCCAAATCTATATAGAAAAAACAATGTGTCTCAAAATCATATAGCATGGCTACTCTAAGTATTAATAATTATTCTTTCAATTTGCTGATGTATTTCATTATATACTTCTACATTTTTTTTCCATCTCTTCAATTTTTTTATTCTATAATCTCATAGGCTGCCCTGGTTTGTGTAGTAGCTACTAGAGGTCAAAGGGTCTGGACACAAACCAGGTTTTTCCCTTTGTAAAACCTTGAGTGTGATGATGAGATCTCTAAAGCCTGATCAGAAACAAGGAACCAAGTTAATGAATCTGAAGGGAAAGCATTTCCTGAACAGCTTCCACAGCCCAAGTTCTTGCTCCAGCCTTTAGCTTACACAAGTGGTTGCTGTTCCTGTTTGGTCCCCAAGCATCTCCTTTCACCTATGGAGCTGCACTATGAGGATCTTAGGATGTTTCCATCTCCTAGAACATAGGCTGTAAATTGAACAAAAGGGGTCTAATCTCAGAAGTTGTGAGACCATTCAAAACATTGTTCCAGAACTAATTTCTGACAATACTATTTTTTTCTGAATTTTCCATCTCTTTTTTATATGACCTTCTTTCAGCCTTCTTGAAGTCTGGAATATGTTCTGGGGTTACTTTTGGCAACCTCAGATAGAAATATATCTGGTAAGCAGCATAAATCATGTCCATCCCTAATGCTTAATGTTCCATTACCACATTTGCTGTTTAGTTTTGCTTTTAGATGTGAGCACATTACTGATGTATACTTGTAGTTTGAATCCCAGTGTGATGTGGCCTTATTTTTTACAGTAACTCAACAAACTTGGCTGAGGGAAGAGGACTTGTTCCCAGCATTATTTTTAGAAATGCTATGTGTTTAAACCTGGCTTTAGAACTTTTTATTTTATTTTGCTACAATATTTCACTCTTTTGTAAGAAGACTGGAATATGTCAGACATTTCTGGCAGCAGTTTGTGACTGGACTTGTTCATATAACTTTTGTAAAGGGAAAAGATTTAATCAAATAATATTTTTTCTTCATGTGTAGGATGAAATAAAAATGTACCTCTTGTACTAGAAGTAATATTTTGAAGTAAGAGCTTTAAACTTTCATTCTTGGAATAAATGTGAGGGCTTTTGGTGTAACTGATGAAGAAGGCTAGGAGGGACCAGAAAAAGAGAGAGAGATGCTCCATTGCTGTCTTTACTGGTAAATGTCATCCTGTCCAAATTTCTCATGCTGACGTGTGTGTTACCAGCATGTTATTATCCATGTGCAGAGAATTGCTTGTCCTGCCTTTGCAGCCTCCCTTGAGAGAGCACAAGTTTGTGTTGGCTGTGCAGGAAACTGAACTGAGGGCTTAATCCAAGTTGAAACCAATCCAACAGCAGCAGGAAGCAATAATCTCCCCAGACCAGTTTGGCCTCATAATTGCTTTTGCCAGCAGGAGAGATTGATGTAGATGTGGGACTAAGCAGCAGCAGCAGCAGGAGGTGAAATAACTTCTGGCTTATTTGATCCTAAAGTAAACTTCTGGTGAGGAACCAAGCCCCTAGAAATGTGTGTTTGTGGACAAAATCTTCCTTGTCGATTTGCATAGTACCTCAAACAGAAACACTTTCAGATCCTTCTCATTGATGTAAACAGATGGCATGATTTTCTGGCTTAGTATTTTTAACCATTTTTCCAATATGTGACCATGTGTCCCATCCTATTCCCTTCTAGACTGCATTTGGCCTATTCTCCTCAACACTGATGAAAGATTTAAATGATTGTAAAGGGAGTAGGTGCACACCGAACATATTCCTTTGTGAGCAGCAAAACCACATTTACTAGATGCCAGGCTCTTTACTACTAAATATGTGTGGGGTTCCCAGCAGGAGTGGTTTCTTTCCACACAGTTGCAATTTTTAATTGTGCAGCTGGTGACATCTGGTGCCAAGATTACAGACAGGATTCCTCGTGGCAGATGGAAGCTGATGCTGCTTTCGTAACAAGGAGTTGGTGGAAAAAGGTTTATGTCTGGGATTAGGCTTACATGTTACAAAACACATGCATGCCCTGCTGGAAAGCTCTCTGCTAATTTTATATTTACTTCCTATATATGGCTGGCTTTGAGATGCAAAATCTTGTAACCTATAGAAGGCAATATCTGATTTTTCCCCCATCTGTCATAGCAAAACACTTAAATACCACTCCGTGTGATCTTACATCTTTGTAGAAAGCAGATAAATCCTATTATTTTAGGTCACCTTAATTATTTTGAAATACTGCTGTGAAACTGAACAAAAATTAGATTTTAGTTAATAAATCTTAATCACCTTAACTGAAGTAAAGAAGTTACTACCCAAGAGACACAGAGGGAACAGATTAGAGCCCATGAGAACGCTTGATTTTGCACAGACCTCAGCTGATCTGCTCTGCCTTCACCTGCTTGCCAAATTACATCAGAAAAAAGGCGATTGGATGTCATAGGGAGGAAAAAATGCCCAGTAGATGGTGCTGCCTGATTGCTCATGGGCCCAGTCTGGACAGGGAGAAGCAAAGAAACGCTGCCTGAGGTGTCTTGAAAGGAATGGTGATGAGACAATAATCGTGTCTCGGAGCAGGAACTGAAACAATCGCTGACATGACTTTTTTTAGGAATTGATGTGGTATTCTATAAGCAAATATTTCAATTTTCTTTATTTTTCCCTCTGTTGTCCTAAGCCAATTGAAAATAGGTGTGAACAAAAATGACAACTCTATAGAATAAAATATTTGAAACTAAAATTGCAACTCTATTGAGCAATGTATTTTAAAGTTATTTACACATTGTAAAAAAAAAATAAATCTGTATTCATGATTGCATCTCATCTAAGAGCTGTAGTTACATACTCATTATTCAGTGAGTGACAGTTTCTTTCATAAAAGTTTTTCTTAGACATGTTTATATAAATTTCTCACAAGATTTAGCCACTAACCACTTCGTCACCTCAGTATGATAATTTGGACTTGTCAAATCCTAATGATTTTGTAATTAAATGTAGATATATATGTCCATAGCAGAAACAACTGTTGTTGTAATATATGACCTCAGCATGAAACTTCTAATGTTGCATTTTGTACCTGCCTCAGCTCTCGAGAGATGAATGATGCTGACTCATGTAGCATACAATAAACTTATAAGGATATTAATCAAAAAAGAAAGGCTTGTAGCTTCCTAGTTCAATGAAAATCAAAGGTTGCTGTCCACACTGTCATTGGGAATGAAGCATTTTGGCAATCACTCAACCACCATACAACCTGCCTCCAGGGACTAACGTGCAGATAACTTAAGTGCCCATTAAGACACATGTCCAATCTCATCTTCTGCTTGTGCTTCCTCACCTGCCAAGCTCCCTTGTGTTGGGCAGGTTTTCTTGTAGATTCTTGGAGGACTTTAGTTGCAGGGCTCCTACTGATCTGTGTGACCCCAAGATCTCTCCTGGTCCCTCCAGCACCCTGCCACCTGCCCAAGAGCTGAGCCCTCTGAAGGGCACCGATGGCTCAGGTTTGCTTCGCCTGCAGCAGTGCTGGATGGGGTAAGTAGCACCTTCCCAGGGTGAGTTCTGTCTGTGGATATTGTTTAATGTCTTATGCATCTGCTCTTCTCCTGAAGCAAGTGAAAAGAAAACTGTCTGAGAGTGTTTTCTATGCACTTATCCCTTTTGGATTTCAACTCATGCTTATCCATGCCCAAGTGCTTCAAGCAGGCAGTGATTTAATGATTTTGCAAAGGTCCCATTTGAAAAGCTGGGCTGAGGAAGCCTTATGCATCCTACTGAAAGCCATATTTTGAGTTTTTCCCCTTTGCGTTGTTTGTGTGTAACTCTCATAAAAAGTGGTAAGATCTTGTGATCCCTTGGAATTAACAAGGTTAGAAATTTGTGGGCTCGTGCATCCTATTTTGTTGTTGTTCCAAGGATGTCGGGTGCCAGTGTCCTTGTCAGTCTGAGACTTGGACAGATAAAAATTGATTTTTCAAAATTTTTTCCTTTTCCAATAGAATCTACCATTTTGTGGCAAAATTCCTTTTTTTTTTCTTTTTCCATTATCAAGCAATTTCTCTTGATGAAAGTCATATGTATGCCACTGATTTTTCAGTTCATCAGCTTGTCACTAGTGTTTGTCATGAGGGGAGATGTTTTCACTTTGTGATCACAATCTTTGGCCTTTTCTCAAATCTAGTTGTTCAACAATCAGACTTTTTTGTACACTTGTCTACTCTCACCAGCAATTTTCTTCCATTTTTTCAACATACACACACATGTAAACACACACAGAGAAAAAAGGAGGATTTGGACAATAATAGGCTTTGTCCTGATTAATTCACCAATTACCTCCCTCCCACCATGCTAGATAAAAGGGCTGCATGGTGTAGCAGTGTCCCTGGCAGGTTTTGGGTTAATGGTTGGACACAATGATCTCAGAGATCTTTTCTAATCTTAACAATTCTACAATTCTGTGGCTCTATTTCGTTCTTCACCACTAGGCATCAGCATTGCACACTCTATTTTTATATCTCCTAGCTAAGAAATGATGCTGTTTAAATTTAGTTAAACAAGGAAATTATTAGCTGGTGAACTCCAAGTCTCCAGCCTGCTTTTCTGTAGCAAATGGTCTTGAAAACTCTTGGGACAAAATTATAAAGAAAACTCAAGGTGCATGATTAGCTGGAATCTACTACACGAGTGTTATGTTGATGTGATCTGTGTAATGCACATTCTAAAGAACAGTCATACAAGGTGGTTTACAAGAAATGGTTTCCAAAAGCTCAAAAATAAATTTTAGCAAAATGAGGTGGAGAGAGGATTTGAACAGAACAATGAAAGTAATAATTAGTAGTCAGTCAAGTGCGTTTTACAAGATGCTGAACCCACAATCCAGATATATTTTAAAAAATAAAAATTTCCTCTGGAAGTATTGTTCAAGATCCTAAAGCAAGAATTAAGGAACAGTCAGAAAAAACAAAGAACATTTTTTGAAATACAAAAGTAAAAGTGAACCAATCTGGGAAGACCAAAAGGAATTATACTTATCTGAATTGTCTGGTGATGATACTGGAGCCCTTTAGGTGCAATTGCTTGAATTCTTAATTTTAATCTACCAAGGGAAGAATTATTACATATTTCTGTTCCCTTCTGGGGAGAAGTTCATATAATGGGGGTTAATATTTTCTGTGATAATGCAGAAATAGTTTTAATTTTTGGAATAATGAAGAGTAATTTTAATTAGGATATGGCATTGTATCTCACTTCAGAGGTCTTAGGACAAGCAAAAGTTGATACTGAGTTGATACTGAGCAAAAGTTAGGATACCAAGCAAATCTAAAGACGTTGGGAAAATGCACTAACTGAATGCTTTTTTTTTTTTTTTTTGTATTTTTTATATAGTTACACAAATAGCTATGAGAGTAGGCAGGGCATTTTTACAGGCTGTTGCATAGCATTCTACAAAATAGGGAACTTGGGAGTGCTGCAGCTTTATGATAGAAAGACCATGAAATCCCATTGCAAAGTACTGGACAAGTAGCTAGAAAAGCCAGTATTGCTCTGCAAATGTATAATACAGAGGAATATCAAGTAATACCTGAGCTAAGGAATAACACTGAAAATTCTGAAAGACTGAGAAAAGGGCCACAGGAATGGTTAAAGAACCAGGAAACCCTGGTCTGCCTGCTGTTGTCTCGAATTCTGGGAGAGTAGGATTCCCCAGAGGTGTGGAGGAATGAGATGAGCCCTTGCAGCTGTGTCCTGAGTCGGGGGGCTGGCTTGGGCTGGCTTCCTGCAGCCAGCTTTGTTCCCTCAGCATCCATGTCCCAGCTAATCTGCACCTGAGCAGAGAGCGGCACGTGTGAGCTGCCCATGGGAGCATCACAGTGACCAGAGATTGACACTAGACAAATTCAGGTGATAATAAGATGAGTTTCTGAAAAGCAAGTGCAACTGACCATGAAAACTCTCCTAGAGCTGGCTTCTCTGCCAGTGGAAATACTTGTAGCAGATGTAGACTGTTTTTCTCCCTAAGATAAGCCTTACTTGAGGCAGGAGCTAATTCTGTCTGCTTTCTCTGTGTGGGTGTTCTTCTATTGCAACTTTCTATCATTTCAAAAAACAATAAAAGCACTTCAAATAATTATTTGAAAATTTAAAATATTTGCTCTGTAATGACTTTCGAAATAAAAGGGGTTTTGCTTTCAAAAAAATGAGTATGACAATTGTTTTTCTATATATAACCAGTAAGTACAAAAACTAGGCAATTTTATTCTCAACATTTGCTTGTCATTAAAGTTACTCTACTGTGTTCGTGCCAAGATATTTATCTTTATTTGACTACATTATTTGCATATAACATTGTGTAATGCTTCACATAATAATATATTTGACAATTTTATGAAATTTATTTCACTGAGGAACCAATATCTCATATGATTGTTCTATGCTGTCACTGTGAGTAATTGTTATGAATCTGGACAAGGTGGTATGTATCGCTTAAAATAATGGAGTAAGTGTAAAAATGCTTAAAATCCTTGACTAACTGTCCATAGGGAGAAATTTTCCTATGCATTAAAACTGACCAAGGTCAATTCCTGTTCCCTGGTAGATGCACAGTCACTGAATACATTTAATCTGAAGAGAATCTGTCATGGTTTAGGATCAGCACTCCCTAATTCAGTGCCCCATCAGTTGCTCTCTCTGGTGGGAGACACAAAAGGCAGAGGTTACAGACTGAGATAAAAGCAATTTACTGGAAACCACAATAAGATAAGAAAACAAACAGCAACAGCAACAATATAAATAAAAGCATACAAAAAGAGAATGATTTACAGGCAAAACTTTCCCACAGATCAGGACAATGAACACAGTATGGACAGACTCTCCAGTTGGGATCAGTGTTACACCACTGCTCCGTTCGCTGCTTCCTCCCCTGGAAAAGGGACCTGGGAAGAGAGAGAGTCCCTTTTGCCACTCCCCAGCCATGACATAAAATGCTATGGATTAGCACAATGTCTTGGCCATGCCCACACTGCTCCAGACTGTTCCCTCATGGCTACTGCAGAAACTTAGCCCTGTCCTTGCAGGAAACCAGGACAGAATCTAAATACTTGTGTGCAGTGTGGGGCACTTTGAACTGTTTGTGATAGCCCTATTTATGACAAAAATAGGTTTGGGGCACATTTAGCCTTTAGAAATTAATGAGCTTTTCTTCAGGAACCAGTGTAAGAACTTGAGCTTTCAACCCAGCACACCATCCCCATTGCTCTGACGTGTCCTGTCTCTGGAGGACAGGAGCTGCTGGTGACAGCCCATCCTGGCCCTGAGAGCCTCTGTCCCTCACAGGCACAGTCAGGGCTAATGCAGTTTTGCGGCTTCTGGCCCACGGTTTGCAGGCAGCTGGCTGGAGCACGGGCAGAGCACACACCCAGCTGGATCCACCAGGACGGTACTGAGAATTTGTTCCTGTGACTTAGACAAAGTCAGCGGCTCCAAATACAGTGAGGAAAAAGCCTTGGTATTTTCGATGGCACCAATGTGTTCTGGTTGTGGCTAGGATAGAGTTAATTTTGTTCCTAAGCCACAACAACATCACAGCGTCTAGGAGGCTCTTGGATGGTAACCTCATGGCTGGATTACAACGAGGTGCAAAAGTCCAAACAGGAGCAATCACACTGATTTGAATACAATGGGTACTATTGTACTATGGGTACTATTTAATTCCTGTATTACAGAAGAAACTATGGGTAACCATGTGTGAGAGTGTTTGTGTGAAAAACAAAATTAATTTTGCAGCAAATGTATAGCCTTGAGCTGTTCTTTCACAGCAGACAATTCAAATTTGCCTGGTCCACTTACTACCAAGCTGGCCATTAAAGTGAAAACTCAAAATTATTTCAGTTCAGAAGTTGCCGCTGCTCTAGCTGCCACTGTTACACACAGCATCTCCCTTCTTACCTTATATATGGGAGAAGGATTGGGTTGGCACCAATCTTTGCTAATCCCCTTTTGCTTTAAAGACCCTAATATACTGCCCCAAGAATGAAGCCATTTATAAAGAATGACACCAGGAAAATTGTCAGATTGAGTAGCCATTGCTTTGCAGTGCAATGCAGCAGATGTATCATGAAATTAGACGTCATAAAGTATTTACCAGGTCACTTCTAATGTTATTTCATATTTGTCTAATCTTTACAGGGAGATTTTCTTCCTTTCCCGGGTCCAATTTAATTTAGAAAAAAATAGTCTGGATTTTGCAGGACAGAAGCCCTAAAAAATTAAATTTTTTGTGGCTTCTGGATATTAAAAAGAATTGAATCAAGCACCTTATGAGTACATTGGTCCTTCCTTTGCAGATCTCCTTAAATTTGCCATATGACAGCATAATTTCCAGATACTGCTGCTCGGTTGGAAAAGGGTAGGTCACAGGGAAAACCGGGATAGATAAAGTTATCAACATAGAGAATTTTATTGTTGCACCTTTGTAAATTTTTAATTAGGTTAAACTAGATGGGTTTAGCAAATGCAGTCATGTATGCCTTGCACCACACACTACTACAAAGAAAAACCTAAAACAAAGTAGGGCAGTCTAGATGAAGTTGGGGTGTCTGGAGGTCTGTGCAAACACCTCTCACATTGCTGAGCAAATGCCAACAAAAGGTGTGGGCAGAGGCACTGCCTCTGCACTTCTGGCTCACTTTTCATTGTTATTTGCCTTATGTATTACAGAAAGATCTGAAGATCCCAATTAGAAAGTACAATTCACTTCAATTTCAGTAAAAATAAAATCTCATCCCAATGATTGGGAGCAGAGTTGGAGGTTTATTAACAAGCATAAAACTGTGTTTCATTTTTTAACAGATTCGCAGTGCCTTTTTCAGTAAAATAGAGTCTTTCCAGTACACTGCTCCCTGTAGAGATATTACAGATCTTGCTACTGAAATGTAACATAATCAAATATTAAAAAAGATTACTTTTTACTTGAAGCAGTAGGGAGAATTTTTTAATAACTAGATGCAAATGTGCCCCTTTTTAATTGCTCAGAAAACAGTTACTTTGTAGCATTATTTGTGTAATTTTCTGCCTTGATATGCCACCATTATATTGCCAGCCTTTTCCTGGATTTGTATTGCTGGTCCTGGCTTTACTGGCACAGTAAATCTGTTCCTGATTTTCATTGCTCCAAGTACACTGAAGAGCAGGCTGTTAAAACTTCAACTATAACTAAAACGTGTACCATATGGCTTCTAACAAGCTACATAAGCACTATGTTTCTACTCAAATGGCTTCAAATTTCACCATGAGCTGAAAAATAGGTTAAAAAATTTGATTTCAAGTCAGCTTTTTGCAGCTTGGAAAGCACAATTTTTTTTCACTTCTATGGCATGAAATTGCCCTAAGTAATTTTGGAGATTGCTTAGCTCCCAAGAATTTCTGGGTTTTTCTGCTTTCTCTAGGACAGGAACAAGCATTATCTCGGGAAGCTCAAATGGTCACTGTCACATCAGTGAGTAAAGTAAATACACTTACTTTCCAGAAGGTGCATTTAAAGCCACTCTGAGGCACAGTACTGAGGGTTGTTGTGGCAGTGCTAATGCAAAGTCTGACAGCTGTCAAAGTCTGACAGGTTTAAAGTTTCTTAGGCTGACAGGACCTCCCCCATTTCCATGTTAGGGTTTTCCTGCTGAGCAGCCTCTGCACAGCTTTGTGCAGTCAGGATGCAGGAATTTGCTCATCTGTCAGAAAACAAAACCACGGAGAAGTGTCACATGGCCACATCTGCTGCTGAGACTTGGAACAGTCCCTGCAAACTGGAAGTAGTTCTAATATCTCAGTAATCAATCATTAGAAATTTGTCATCTATAAAGAGTTCTCAAGGATGGAAAGATGTTACCTCAAAAGCCATTTGGGAAGCACTGTAAATTCCTAGAGCCATGACTTACAGCTAAGGTTTTATGTTTTTATTAAAGGCTGAGGACCCCACAGCATTTGAAAGGGAGAGCATCTTTTTCAAGCATTAATTTTCTGGGTAATCAGAGCAAACTTAATGCATAGGGCTTGTATTAGCTTGTTAATACTCTAATTAATACTGTATCTTTCCTTTTTTCTTCATATAATCTGATAAAATAAAAGTCTGTATTCCTTAAAGCAAAACTGTATGGAATCCTGCAGTTCCTACACCTCACAGATCAGACTGTCTTATGCGATTTCTTAGGCTGGAGATGTCAAAACAGAAATTCTTGTGTTTTAAAAAATTACTAGAAGAATGCGAGCTTGACCTTCTTGCATGTTTCTGCAAAGATACTGATAAAATGCATAATCATAATAAATAGGTTTTACTAAGCTCTAGCCTGGTATTAATGTGAGCAGTTTTATTGATTTGGACAGGAAGATGATCAAGACAGGTAATGATGAAATAATGGCTCTTTATTATGTTTAATGCTTCTTCTTTCTTTCTTTCTTTCTTTCTTTCTTTCTTTCTTTCTTTCTTTCTTTCTTTCTTTCTTTCTTTCTTTCTTTCTTTCTTTCATGCTGATGCTGTGCATATGTAAAAACGTCTAAGAAATAATACTAATCAAGTAATACTTAAGCATATTTTAGGTTGGTATGGAAGAATTTTAAGTACAGTAAATGTACTTTAGCCAAAACTGAACAGGTTTTTTTGTAAAATAAAAACTTAACTTCAGAGATCACACAATTATTTAGAATTAATCACTTTTTTTGATTGAATGTACTCACCCTATCCTGGTGTTCAAGCTGCAGTATTACAGCATGTGAAATGAGGACATCATGCCTAATTGAAAAACTCATGCCAGAATTTATTTTATTGGAAGGGAATTTAAAAAGTCAGAGAAAATTAATCATTTCCTAAATTAATGAATGTATCACTTACTAACTGTCATTAAAACCTTGTTAATTTGATCCAGTGACAAAGCTAATTAGGAAGATATATGTGCTTCTAAATACTAATGAACATTTTAAGCACTTTATTCTTTTAACGTCGTACTCAATTGGTTTTATAGACAATGGCAGCACCGTGTCACTCTCTGCTGGCCAGAGGTGCCTTTGGAGACCCAGCAGGGAGAGGTGACGAGGCACTGCAGGCAGATCAAACAGCAGGCAGCATTTCTGGGAAGTGACAGCTCTGCTGGAAAGCCAAAGGGTGAAAGCAGAACTTCTGGGTGAGGGCAGACCTTCCTCAGCAGCAGCAGATGGTAGAAGTCAGAGACTCGTCATAGCTCTACTAACTTAAATGCAATTACAAAGCTAAGGAAATAGTAAAAGCCTTGTCTACCCTCTTAAATACTTAAAATGTTCTTTCTAGAGGGATTGTTGTGTTTCCAGCAGCAATCTCAAAAGCCATGTTTTCAAATCAGTTCCTCTCCTGTACCCAGCCTTGTGCTCTTCAATTGCCTGATAAAATATTTCTTTTACCTGTGAAACTGCACCACCTCTCTTGAGATGTTTTGTTGGCAGTGCAGATGAAGATTTTAACCTGAGGGTTTCTCTCTGTCATTATTTTCACAAGAATTTATACTCTTGAATAAACACAAAAATGTGAGTGTCTAGCAAATTGTCATACCCAGTTTTGTACCAGTATTTTAGAAATAAGGCAGCTACTGAACCAGGCAGACTTCCCTTTTATTGCATTTCTACAATAGTTTAAAAGCTCATGACACTGTTTAACCTTCTTCTTCTTTTTTCAATACTTTTCCTCCAAAAAATAATAAATTAAAATAAGTCATGCAACCTGTCTCTCCTCACCCTTACAGGCATTGCCTATTGCTTCCTGAATCATTTAAAAATAAGCCTTGAATAATAATTTGAATCTAATGGTCAACTTGTAGATATTCCTTAAAGTGTTTTATGTTCTTGGAATGGCTGAGATTGGAGATTATTTCTATTCCATAGGCCTTTGATTTTGGTGACATCTTCAGTATCTTCATCAACACTAGTTGTAATGCTTTTTAGCTGGTGGAGCTCACATTGTAAAGTTTTGTACATGTGTGTGAAGGTAAAGCAAGGTGGATGTTTAAGAGGATGGCTTAATACTAAACAGAGGGATATAGTCTGTTCATTAGCAAGAAAATAATTTTTAAAGTAGTATAACTATATTAACTATATAGTATAACTATATAGTGTATACTATAACTAGTAGTATAACATTGAAAACCAGAAAATTTGGCCATTACCTTATAAAGAAAGCCTCAGAGGAAGCAGGTTAATGGTACAACAGGGGAGGTGCATTTTCATGATCATAAAATACAACAGCAAATGGGATCTAAAGCCACTTCTGTTTTTGTGCCATATCACTGAGGCATGGAAATGTCTGGCAAACCAAAGCTGACTCTTTGCAACGTGTCTCACCAGATAAACAGAATTTACAGTCAGAGATGTAGCTGGCTTCTAATGCTCTAAATCAAGAAGTCAAGAAAATATCTTACGAAGCCAAGAGTAACCCCCAGCCAGGCTTTGACCTGACAGTGATCCTACTCCTTCTGTGCTCTCCTGAGAGCTTTCCAGTGCTCAGCACACAGGCAGGAATCTCATCAGTGCCCTTGTAGAATTAGGGCTTCAACTGCATCACCTGAGCTCTGCTGCTGCTGCGATGTGAACTACAAAGTGGATGACAAGGCGCAGTTTCTGCACCTTCAGTTGGTCACTGAAAGCAGTGGCCTCTATTCTACTGCATTTTGTAAGCCTCTAGAATGTTACCAAGATTGCTGTCTGCCAGATTTGTGGGGATTTTTAAGTTGAAAGCAATTTTGTCTTATTGAGGAGTAAAATAATAAAAAGCTTTCCCTTGTGAAGCTTGTCAACATGCATTTAGGAAAATTGGTTTGGAAACTTCTTTGTTCCTTATTGGAATGGGAAAATTGTTTTAAAGTGCTCAGCATTTCATTAATCCGGGGAATGTTTTGTTTTTATGTCATCCTCACGACTTTCACAAAAACAAATACAGGCTTGATGAACAGGATTTTTAGAGATACCATCTACGTACAGACTCCTGTGGCTTTAAATGGAAATCTGTCTCTTTGGTAAAGCTGATGCTGTGGACACTACATCCTGCTTCAGAAACTAATACTTCTGTGGGAAAGGAAGAAGAGAGACTGGGATCTTACTCTCTGTCAGAGAAAATAACTAGGCTCTTCATGGTGCTTGTGCACACACATAATATGCTCAATGTACAAAGACTGACATAAAAGCTAATAATGTATTCCTTCTTTTAATAAGTGCAGAATAGTGGAGAGCTGCAAGAAAAATAATATTCATTTGATTATTAATATTGCATGTCTACAAGTCTAAAAACCAGCTTGGTGTCAGGCTTGTATTAATTATGAGATTGCCAAGCTCACCAGCATCCTCTCCTGGTTTCCTGGTTCTCCCTGAGTCTTTTGTTTGATTTGGTATGGTTTGGTTTGGTTTGGTTTGGTTTGGTTTGGTTTGGTTTGGTTTGGTTTGGTTTGAGATTTTTTTCAACTTTTAACTTTCAAAGTGCAAGTGTTCCTCTTGCAACAAATCAGCCCTTTCCAACCAAAATAAATATTTCAGACAAAAAACAAACCCCAAAACTATTGCTGTCTTTCTGATTGCATCTGTTTGAACTCTGGCCCTTGTTTGCTGCATGTACTGGGTCTTGGGTGACTGATGCTTCATTGACAAAAATTACTGCAGGATTGAAAATAACAACAGTGCATTGTAACACTTTCCTAGGTCCTCCTGCACAGGCTGTGGAGGGATTCCTTCCATTACTCATCATGGCTTTTCCTACCAGTTTTATCAGTAGATGAT
This sequence comes from Parus major, assembly GCF_001522545.3. Taxonomy (NCBI): domain Eukaryota; kingdom Metazoa; phylum Chordata; class Aves; order Passeriformes; family Paridae; genus Parus; species Parus major. Next base: position 41,906,550 of record NC_031771.1, read on the forward strand.
GCTTGATGTTGTATTGCTCAAGATGTGAGTTAGTATTCAGCATTCCCATGATTCAAAAGGAGGCAGGCATTAGCAAATTAGCATATTACAGTTTTAAAATACAAATTTAATAGAGGTTGAAATACAGATTTTGTCTAGAAAGTTAGCTGTTAAATTAATAACAAATTATTTATGAATGAAATTAATCCTGAATTACTTTATATTAATATTATGAAGACCTTATGGGCAGTAAAACAGAGGAGAAAGATGACTGACCACATGTGTTTCTTAGGGGTGATGGCTGGTAGCTGTGCATACGTGTCACTAGGCAAAAGCAGACCATCTCAGACTGAACTTGTGTTTCTCTGAACTTGCAGCATGGCTGAGGGTAGGGCTTGAACAGCAGGGTTTTTTTGAAAAGTCACTTTATTTTTCTTTTTTTTTTTCCCCGTTAAGAACCACTCCATTTGTTTGCCTCAGTGGTTCACCCACGTGGGAAGGTGGTCCAGTTCACCTCTGGGCCCAAACCCTGGTGCTTGTGCCCCTGGTGAAAGTTGTAAGATGTGATGTGTGTGCTGAGCTGTGCTGACATGGTCAGTATGTGGAGCTCAAATAATCGATGTAGTGTCAGACACAGACTGAGCAGCAGAGGGCAAAGGGGTTAATCATCTGGTGGCTGTCATTGTCCAAACACCGAGGCCAGAGTGTGCTAGGGGTCCCTAGGGATTCACAGCTGAAACAAGCAGAAAAACAAGCAGATTTCTAAAACCAGTGATTCCCAGCACAATGCTACTGTTTTAGTATATTTACATTGCAGAGGGAAGAGTTTGTAGGGTGGGCTAAGATGTGTCTGGCTGGCTGCCCTGGCCTCTTGCTCTTAGTCCCTAAGTACCCGAGGGAGCGTGTCTGGAGCTTTGCACAGCCCAGCGAACACAAGGTGAATCATAACTTCTGGACTCCTGTTGTACCAGTCTGCACATCCCTTGTACCCTTCAAGGCTCATTTTTCCTTCTCTGCACTGTAGCAGGGTTGCGTGTCCAATTACTGTGGAAAGGGGAATTAGGAACCATTCTGCTTCAAAACAACACTTTCTTTGTTTCCACTTCATCTAGCATTAGCTTAACCTGTCTCTGTAGGGAGTCATAATACTTTCCTAACCACAGCACTTACTTAAAGTACCTTGCAGTGCTGGTTTAACATCTCAGATGTTGTACATACAGTTTGAAATTTCTGTAATGAGATGTGCTAGAGTTCTGAGTTATTTGCTATTTGGTAGGTAAAAATGAGTCTGCAATTATATCCTGTTTGCTATTATGTGCTCTCAGAGATAAAGTAGTAAATGATGTTTGCTATGTTTTAGAGTGTATTGTAGCCTCTGTCTTCACTGACTCTCCTCAGACTGTATCCTTAGGTTCAGGCTCTGCATGTTATGACTTATTTCAAAGCAGTACTGTGGGAATTTGCTTCAGGCAACCACAGGAATACCATCCTGCCAGAGAAAATTGTCACTGGAATTGGGGGTGGCTTGTGGAGCTCAGCTATATTTGAGTTAGATCAGCATTTGACTAGAAGTAGTTTGCAAAGTTAATGTAAATGTAGCTGTGTCAGTGTAGAAGTTGTGAACTGTGGTGTTTATATATGAACTATAGGGAAAACGGTGGACTTTTTACCAGAATAGCTATGTTGTGTGAAAATAGTAATAAAATACCAGTAACTGGAAACAGAAGCAATTTCCTCCAATGTAAGAAATTAGTCTTTCTGAACCGCACAGACTTGTGTGGTTTTCTGGGAGAACACAAAACTGCAGAGGCTTGGAGAAGAGTTTAATCTCACTAATATTGTCAGTCCCTATAACAGTACAAAGAAAATGGAAAGCTTGCCATTTGTAAGGAAACAGGTTTAGAGCTGGCAAGCTCTACCACACCATCCTACATCTTGCAGGTCGGGCAGGAGACCTTACAATATATAATCCAAAATCTTTCTGCACTTGAGCATGGGAACAAAGGCAGAACAGGAATGTTCCCATTGGTGTTTGCACACTGGACTGGACTATTGGGGAGCAACCAAGTGGGACATGGACTGTGGTGGAGAGACCAAGTGGGACTTGTGGAGGCCTTGTAATAAATGAATGCCAGTTAGAGGGGAGAGTTGGCCTTTGAGGTGCATGCTGTAGCCATCTGTTTTACCTGGGTGCAGATGCTGACTTTTCTTTTTCTAGGTGGAAAAGTGTCCAGATTTTTTTTTTTTTTTTTTTTTTTTTTTGGGACAACTTGGCTGCATTAAGCACTAGAAATACACATTGAAAGAGATGAGAGCTAACCAAGAAGTTCATGCACCACTCTGCAGAGGTGCCTGTTCTCTAATAATATTGAGCCTATAGCCATAGGCTCCTCTAAGGCCAGAGGTGCGTGTTTTTAAGTGCATTATATCTGGGAAGGACACAATGAAACAGGTTAAACTTGCAATAAGAGAAATGAACAAAAGTTAAACATGTGTTCTAGTTGTAAATTTGAAAGACTTGGCATAGAACTATTTAGCATCAGATAGAGATTTCTGGGATGTTCTTTTTATTTTAGTTATGCTTCAAAGAACAAACTGGGGTCTTCAGTTTTGAAGGACTTGGGAAATGTGGAAAATAAATGGATCAAAGGTATCACTTATTTTTCCAAAGCAAGAAATCAAAGCTTTGTATTAAAATTTCTTCTCCTACAAATGAAGCAGTACTGTAATTAGAATGTGTTTCATAATGTAGATACACTTGAAATTTGTGCATACTCTTACTTCATAGTCTGTTTTTGTGGGCTATATGTGTTGCTGTGGGGTTTTTTGTTTGCTTTGCTGTCTTCTTTGAGCAAACCATCTGCATCTTGTTTAACCTTTCATCAGCAGTTTGAACTGGACTATAGAAATCCCATACTTGGCAGTAATCTATACATAAATAATCAATGTAATATGTTGATTATACTTATAGTAAGGTGAAAATACAGCCTCATGAATCTTTAGAAAATAAGCTGTGTTGTTCTAATAAGTTTTGCATAATTTTTTATTTTACAACACTTGTATGTATGCCTGAATACCATAGGCCTTTTAGAAAGTCTTAATTTTGCATCTCCAGTGAACTCCTGTGGGTTCATGTTTATGAAATAGAGTTTATTCTAAACAAAGACCTTCATGTTTATCTTAAAATGTGGCATGCTTAACTCTGAACAGCCTCTTCTCAGAGCTAAAGACAACAGATTTATTTTTTTTTTTGCTATTATTAATTTTAAGCCAGCATATGATTTGGAAGCATGTGCTGACATAATCTTTTGTGTGCACGATTACACTCTTAATGAAAAGTGGATTCAAGCACTATGGCTTCACCCTGAAAGATGTGTGCATAAAGATCCAGCCTGTGCTAGGAAGATACACACAACTTCCTGATTTCCAATAGCCTCTTAAAAGGTGAGATAAATTGCTTTCTCAGAGACAGGAATCAAATAAATCCAGAAATTTTTTATGAGAAGTGGGACAGGCCCTGGAAAAGTAAAACTCTTTTTTTTTCCCACTGTGAGTCAGTCTATAAAGATTATAGCCCCTTGAGGAAGGTGAGTGAGTTTCTTAACAATGTGTTGCCATTGACAGTTACTTTATTCCTTATTTTATATCATGAAATGAGGGCTACAGATGTGGAAATGCACCCCCTTGCCGCATGATTCTCACTCAAAGAATCCTGAGTAAAAACTTTAAGGGGTTTTTAGGCAAATCCACTACCAGCACCTGGGCAAGAGAAAAGTTATTACATTCAAGATCCATTAACATGCCCTCAAAGATAATAGTACCACTGAAAGAAAGAGAACTAAATAAAGTCAAATACTGTTCCTTCCTGATGAGACCTTTAAAGAGTCTCTTGACTCTTAGGCTTAAGGAGACTTTCTTTTACAATGTGCCTCTAGAAACAGAAGATGCCTCTTGAGAGATTTGTGTAATTTAAAAAATCATTCTTACTATTAATGTATCCCCCAGGATCATGCCTGGAAGAACAATTAGGAGGCTGAGTGACTGGTGCCATAGTTACTACACTTCTGTGTATGTGCAAGGTCTGCAGATGTCCTTGGAGATGACCCTGGAGTGAGCCACACCAACCTATCCAGCCTGCCTGGAGGTTCTGGGGTGTACTTGTGCCTTGAGTGGATCTGTGCTTTGGGAACACATGAGCTGTCTCTTGTGTAGTTTTGCTGCATCTGTTGCACTGCATCCTCCTAGGCCATGTCAACCCTTGTCCTCTCTTCAGCTGGGGACTTGCTCTGCCAAGCTGTGGATTTGCATGAGTATTTTAAGCATTTAAGTATTTAAAATTCATGACTTTTGTCATTCCTGGCTCACAAAATTAGTAATGTACCTCAGCTGTGTCTTGAATACACAAGGAAAATTAAATCTGCACCGATTTTTCATTTCTGCTGCCTGAAAGGTGTGACCTAAGTGAAACCTGGCCAGGGACACTAGCAGAGTCAGGCTCCCATATCCAGAACAGGAACTTTTAGTGCTCTATGCAATACACACAGCCTTAAACAGTTTAGATGTCAAAATCCCAGTATGTACTTGGGGAAACTCTCCCAACAGCTACCTGCAGCCTTTTACTCAGACAATGCTAATAAGAGCTCTAGGATTTGACTTTAGGATAGTGATTACATAGCAGTTCATTTAAAAAGAATATTAAAAACCCCTGCTGAATAAAGCTAACAGCTCCATGGCTGTGCTTGAGTGCATTCATTATGAGAAAACCATTTTACCCTGGGCCAGAAAGACACTGAGCAGGCAGATATGGGAATTGTCATGATAAGGTTTTCTGAGCTCCAGGGCAAAGCTGGGAAAGTGGGGAAGTATTACAGAAACTTCAATTATTTTTCATGCAATGCTGTAATTAGTATTCATGTAATGAGTAGAAGCTTGTGCCCAAAGAGCTCTTAAGTGTGAGGTGTGGTGAGGGGTGAGTGGTGACAGGAGTGACAGCGACTCCCATGTGAAGGCTTTGCTGGGACAGCTGCTCCTGGCTCTGGGCTCCTGCCACAAAGGGCTCCATGGGTTGGGCTTCTTGTAGTGGTGCTCCCACCCGGTGAGACCCTTCCAGTCCCCAGTGTGTCCCCCCAGTGTGGGCACAGCGTGAGGGAAAGCACGGAGCAGCTCTCCCTGGCTGGAAACATGGAAAGCCAGCAGCAGAACAGGTCCTCTGGGGCCTCTGGGCAACAGGCAGGCAGCTGGGTAGTGCTGAAATACACATTTTGGGAAAAAGCTTTCTGAACTAAAACATTTTACTGCTGGTTCCACACAGGATAGGTATTTTATGTTTTACTTGTTTACTGGAGGTGGATTTATTGGAAGTGTCACAGTGTGAACACAAGAGTGCAACAACAGTAGTGAAGGAAAAGCTGCAGGGCAAATAATTCAGGACAACTCTGGTATGGACCAAACTCTTCTTGTCCTTGTCATCTTTCTTACTTTTATTATTCATCAGGCTGGGGGTCATGTTCTGCTCTGAGCTGTAGGAGGAAAAAAAAAAAAAAACCAACAAATTACCAAACCAAGCATGGGCTAAACTGAAGACAGATGATTTGCTCTGGATTCTTCATGCTGTGGTTAGGCTCAAAGTTCATGTGTAATTCAGCAGAAACTGGCTTTTTGTATTTTGTTATCCAAAACACTTCGTTTCCCAGGCAAAGAAGAAAGTTCTCTTCTTTCTGAGAGAACAGTCACACACTAACTGTATGGGGAGGGGGTGGGGACTGCCTCAACCCAATAATCCTAGGACACTTCTGGATTATCCTCCAAATTGCATCCCTGGTCAGGTCCTTATATCAGTGCTATCCTGTTTGTACTACAGCCTCTGCTAAATTCTCCAAATCCAGTTGCTTTTCCAGGGATCCTGGCCTAGGGTGTTTGGGCCCTGAACCAAGAGCTCTTTAAGAGACATCAACCCTGCAGATGTATTTAGCTGTGCACCATGAGAGACAATCTCCCCAGTTAACAGGGCTCTCCTGGCTGCCCCTAGCAGCACATAAGCTGTATCCCAGGTCCAGCTGGAGCCCCAGGAGAGCCCTCTGCTCTTTGCCTCCACAGTCCCTCCCCAAACCTTTTTTTTTTCCAAGCTGCCTGCTAAGTTATAGGGACAGTTTTAGGATTCATCATTACAAGTTCAGGATTGCTTTTACAGTCTGATAATGACCAAAAACCTGAAATTGTAGTGGGAATTAATGTCTATTGCAGACTTCCACTGCTGAAGTACTAAGTATAGAACTGATGAGGCCCTGTAAAGCATCTCAGGATGTTCAATGGACAGTTTACCCTTGAAACACCTTCTCACATAGAATATCACATCCTCCCTGGGTCTTTAGGGGAATGAAGGAGACTTCATTACACTTTTATCTGTGTGTGTGCAAATATGTAGTTGATTTCAACATCTATAATTCAGAGCATTCTTGTCACCATTGAAAACATGTCTGAATATGGCAGGATTAATTTAGAACTTTCAGTGTGGGATTATATTTGAAAGATGAAAAATTGTTTATGTTCCTCACATAAATTAGATGGTGATCAGCTTCTATTCTTTTTTTAACTGCTGACCATCTCCAGGGCAAAGAGGAGTAGGTGTGAGAGAGAAGCCAGTCAAAATCAATTCAGGAACATCATGCCTCCAGGTATGTCAGAGCTTCTTATCACCTAAGGATCAAACATTTTGTTGCTGTACACAGCTGTGTTTCCTCTGCATAATTCGTGGGTGAGTACATTAACCTCCCCTCTTACTTGGAAAGAGGAGTATCAAGTTAAATGACACATGCTAGATGATAAGCTACAGCAGAGCTGGTCCAAAGGGTCTACTGTTCCTAAAAGTATCTTGGGACACTTAAGGTATTGGGCATCACTTGTAGAGTCACCACTTCATATGTGCCATATTTAGGTTGCTTGTATGTACATTAGTACATTCAACCATTTGCAAGAGTGAGGGAGGCAAAATTTAAAAACCTGTGTGTGAGAAGTTTGTGGCACAGTGAAGGAGGTAGTTTATAATAGTTATAATAGTTTATAACAAGTTTATAACTAGCTAGGAAAAGAAAGCATCACAAAGAAAATTAAGAAAATAAAAGTTCTTAAGTCACCCTGACATTGGTTTGTCACTTGAGGAAAATATCTGAAAGAAACTTGGCCTTTAGAGCTGCAGGAAAATGGGCTATTAGAGTAGTGTGAGATGAACCTGTTCTGGTTAATGATACACAACTGCTAATGCCACATGCACAGGATAACAAAAGAACCATCTTAGCCAAGTAAAAAGAGATTAACTTAGCCCATTCTACACCCCTGCTCATAACACTGTTAAATATTTAGCAGTTTGGTTGGGTGTCATAAAAGGGGAGAACATTAGTCTGAGGACTCATAATTATAGTTTTGAGCTGTTTTTTAGTGTTCTGCAGTTCCAGCACCAAGAACTTAAATTCTTAAAAATGTAAATGGGATATTACTAAAATTTCAATGTGTGTTGTTGAAATCACAAAATAAACAAACTCAAAGCAAGCTGGAAATTGTTATTCTTTCTTTTAGATCCACTATTACTACTGTTAAATCCTACAGACAGGCATATTGACAATCACTTCAGTGCTTGTGCTGCCATATCTGCTTTATAAATCTTCTCCTAACTAGTCCACATAGGACACATGTACCTTTCCTTTCCTTGGAGGTTAACTGAATGCCAGCATGAAGCCTTGTAATGGATAATTCTTGCTTGCAGGATATAATTTTCTGATGTTTGGTCATAAAGGAGAGGAAAAGGAGGGTTTGCTGGAGATCAAGAAAAGCTGTCCAGGAAACACAGAGTTATTCACTTTAAAGAATCTTCTCTCAGCATGACATAGGCAGTGGAGGTTGATGCCCTTCAGTGTCCCCCATTTCCACACTGATGAACATGGAGTATCTCCTGAAGAACAGTGTGGTGACCTATTCCCTGCAGCACGGTCTGAGCTGGTGCATGCTGGTCTTGTCCCAGGGACCAAGAAAATCAGTAAATTTCTTAACAGTGAGAAGAAAAGGGGACTTACTCTGCAACTTCATCTGCCACTGTTTTCTCATGCAGAAAACAGTTGCTGATTTGGATTCCATTGGTTATTTAACAACAAATTTACTCCTTCAATCAGAATGCTTCATCTCTCACTATGTTTAACTTCTACTGCCAGCATTCCATGTACCAATGTAATTCAGTTCCATTTTTAAAAATCAATTTTCTGCAGTCCAGAGCATTGTCTCATGTAGCTGACATCACATCAGTTGGTGTCCTTGAAAATTATTTGGTGTGAAAGTGCAAGATTAGTTGGCAGTATTAAAAAAAAAAAAAACACTTTTGCTTTGACACTGGACTGCATTTGGATCTGGTATAAAGATGGAAAAACAGATATTGCTGTATCCACTTCTACTCCATGCATAAACTTAGACTAATGGCTCAAGTACTTCTTTATTATAATCTTTTTCTTTTCAATAATAATGCAGCCTCCTTGAAGTCAGAGATTTTCACACACTTCTGTCCTAAACATTCTTACCTAAAACCTGTTTTCTTCCTTTTCTTAACATCTATTGGTTATTTCACCAGCAAGGATGAACAAATTGCTGAGGTTTTCCTACATCCACCTGACTGGATGGGGTGATTGGAGGAAGCAGCAAGGAAATGCATCAAATTAATTCAAGGTCACAAGTTTGGCAAAAAAAAGAGTATTTTTTCCTCATGTTTCTCCTTCCCAAAAGTGATTCAAATCTTCTTAAAATTCATTTTAGTAAAATAAAAAACTTTTAAAATATTTTTTTTTGTATTAGGAATAAAAATATTAATCAGACACATTATTTTTTAAAACTCACTGATTTGCTTCCTTAGGAGTATCTTGAGAATGTGAAAGAGAAGAACTGGCCTGTAATAGGTGTGTGTGGTGATTCTTTAGATTGAAATCAAGCACTCACTCTTCTTTAACAGTACTTGAATGGATATTGTTATAACCCCAATTTCCAACCATTATTCCCCACAGGTATTACATATCTGAAGACACAACTGAGGTATAAAAGCTCATTTTAAACTCCTACATCACAAGCCTGCTGCTTTTTAAATGGCTGGAACACAGCATTATGTTCGAGTTCCTTGGGCTAGGACTGCAATCATCCCACTGTCTCCTTGACAACACGAGGAGCATCAAGCAATTCAGAAAAGGAGAGCCACGGTGGCAAAGGTTGCAGCCCTTATAAAAGACATTTCAAAGACATAGATCTGCCCAGAGAAGAGATGTCAACTCATGCCTGACTTTTAGAATCAGCTGGCTTCAGGGACATCATTTTTCATTTTTTTTTCATTTTTTCTTTTTTCTGTGGAATGGAGATGATGTACAAGTAACCTGATCATCCCATAAGTCTGCAGCAGCAAAAGAAGAATGATGTGCTTTTACACTGTTCCTGCAAGATTAAGAAATACTTATGAGCAATTAAAGATAGTGAGAAAGTAATAAATCTGTTAGAGATTTTAACATAATTTTTTTGTGCTTCCTGAGTACACTTATTTCTAAGACTGTTCTTTTCTAAAGTCTGTACTCAGATGGTGAAAATCTTTATGTAAGGCCCATTGGGGAGGTTTATATTGAATATTAGGGAGAGTTTCTTCACTGAAAGTGTTTCTGAGCACTGGAACAGGCTGCCCAGGGAACTGGTGGAGTCACCATCCCCGGAGGCATTTAAAAGCCATGTAGATGTGGGACATAGGGACATGGTTCAGGGCTGGGTAAACCCTTGATCTCAGTCTTAAAGGTCTTTTTCTAAACAGTTCTGTGTATGATGAATCAGGTCTGGTAAAATGGAAGAGGTATAGAGGCTGTGAAAACCTTTTAAATCTTCTACTTACCTTTTAAGTGAAATGGTTTGCAGGTACTGGAGGCTGTAGTTGTGGACATGCCAAAGAATCACACACAGCTGGAGACATATCAAGGAATCCCAGAGAGAAAACCTGTATGTTTGGGGTTGCAGAAAGGAATACTGCCAAAACAGGGGAAAAGGTGGGGGGAAATAAAAATCAAAGTAAAGAACCTTTATTTTCAAACAATAAATGTATCATAAAACAGTATTCTTACTTTTAGGTACTCTGCCCATTGCACAGACATAAGTTATATATTACAGCTGCTTTATGACAGTTACCAACTCAGATTTTTTAAAAGGACGAATTAAACACTCACAGTATATGGAATTAAGTCTATATGACCATTAAGATTAAGTGTCCTTCAGCTAGGAAAGACTTGAAGTCTGTCTAACAGAGGCATTTACAGTTTTTCTGATCTTTAATCTGGAAATTATACAGTGTGATTTGAATCAATTCAAAATGTCTGGAGTGTACTAATTTTTGTGAAAGATGATATCCCAACTCCCACTTCTGAACCAAGCTTTAAAAAGACAGAAAAATTACCACTTTCACCCCAAAACAGGCCAGAAGATTAAGACAGAAAGTCATGAAAACATGCCATCTGAAAGGGGGAAATTGCAAATACTAGTTATCAGTCATTCTGCAGAGGCAACCAGGGCATCTGCTACAGGGAGTTTGTCATCAGTGCCCTTGCCCTTCAAACCTTCTTGGACACAGCAAAAAGAGGATTCTCTTTTCCTTTTCCATTTAGGAACCTCCTGAATGTGTACAGAGCCTTGTCCCAGTGGAAGGAAGGAGCTTTTGATCCCTTGTATCTTTTTTTGCCTGCCTGTTTTTCCTAGCTAAGTAATGTAGAGAGTGTGTGGTGGTTTTTAGTCTCTTTTAGTTAACTAAGGGAAGGGTATATGCTTCCGTGTTTTGAAACCAAGATAAGGCATTCAGACCCTACTGTCTGTCCTTGCTGGCCTTTGATGAATAATTTCTAGCTCTGTTCTCTGTTTTGGAGAAAAATAGGTAACACATACTCTGTTTTACCTCCCTTCTTGAGGGACACCAGGAGTGGTTAATCTCTTTAAGCATCTGTTTCCTGCACAGATATTTTTGACCATGCCACTAGAAAATGCACATGGACTTTCAGAAAAACACAGTCTGGAAAAGTAGGCAGGGCATTGTGTTCTTCAATGACAACAGAAGTTGTCTGGTCAATTAGACTGGGGAATATTTCCATGTAACTTCTATGGGATTTCACTTTCATCAGCGAAAAACAACACTTTTCATTTGAGCCTCACAAGTTTGGGTTATTGTGCTGCATGATTCTGCACATGGTGAGGACTGCATAATGAAAAGCTGATTTCATAACAGAGGGAAGTTCACCCTGTAGCTGCCCTTGCCCTCATATACCTGCCCAGGGCTTTGTTCAGCTTTGAGTCACATGCCAGTGACTCAAATTCCAGTTTAAGATGTCAGAGTTGGTGCTGGCTACTAAGGAAAGCCAATGCTGCATCAGGTCCAAAATTTCTGCTGCTATTTGGGAGGAAGATGGTTCTCATATAGAGAAAAACCTCTATATGAAGCATAGAATATTGTATGCAATATTCTATATACAAAATTCTACAAAACATCTATTCTACCAAAAAAAAAAACAACAAACCCAAACCCCAAACCCCAAAAGGTACAAATATTCTATGTGCAGAATAAAATATTGTATATAAATCTAAAGAAAAACTCTGCATAGATTATTGTATGTAGAGCTCAGCCTCAGGCCACCAGGCAGGAAGATTATCTGGAGCTAAACTTCAGCTGATATCAACTCATACAAGTCCCCTGATACCTGTCCTTAGAGTACCTGTGTGGTTCATGCCAACAGAGCACCTGATTTTTTTTTTTCAATTTATTTTAATACTTTTTGAAAACCAGAAGCTGTCTCTAGATTGAGAGCATTTGTCACAAGAAGTTAACACCAGGAGCTGTCAGGTCATGTATGTCTAGCAAAATGTCTAGTGAAATGTTGGCTCTCCAACCCTGACATGCACTGCAACTGTAGCTCTAGAATAAAAATTTCCAGAACAGAATATGTTAACGATTGGCTCAGTCTCAGTTTAAAGTTAGTGTGGCTCCATTCATTAGTTCTCTGCTTCACCTGTGACAAACCAGAGTAACAGAGCAGTAGATGCTCTTTCACTAGAGATTGGTAAATCACTGTGTGTACTCCACACCTGCCATTCAAGTGGAAATTGAATTTCCATTTAAAAGTCTATTATTTTTTTTAGAGTGCCATAAATGTGTTTTTGTTAGTTGTGATCCCCGGTCCCTGTCTTTCGTTTCTAATGTGTTTTCTTTGGTGACATTTTTTTCTTGTCAGGGAAAGGTCATGACATTTCAAGGTGTTCACTTCCTGAAGCATGACTCCTTGAAGTAATGAGATTCAGCTGATCTGTCAGTAAAAATCTGCCACAGTGAAAACAAGCAAAACTGGCAAAAGCAGAGCTCAGAGGCATCAACGCATGGTCACTCCTGATGGAGCTGATGACTGCCTGTGTTCTCTGTGTTATTACAAGATTGCTCAGAAAGGACAAAACCCCCAGATTTATGTGTCACTGAGTGCTGTTATTATCTGAATCTCTGTTTTCAAGCATCCCTTTAATTTGCATACTGATTCAAGCTCAGCCAAACTTTGTTTTGTATAAACCTTGAATGATGCTGACTTTAAATGTCAAAAATTGTTGTAAAGCAATTTTGGATCCTTAATGAGTATAAATAGATTTCAGGCTGCATATGTTAGTTTAAAGTTTCCTGACTGAAATTCTTAGGCCTTTTTATGGTGGTTGTTATTCAGGAGTGCAACACTGAGGACTTTAATCTCAGAGGGAAGTCCCTTTAATGTTGGCATCTCCAGAAAGTAAATCAAAAGCAAATTTGGGCCTGACTGAAAAAGTTGGTTGTTTTCTGCCCCAATTTTCTTATTGCAGAAAAGTTGCATACAGTTTTCAATTTGATTTAACAGTGCTCTGCATTCTCTTTTCACCTGGGAAGGACCACATTACATTATTCTACAGAAACATGCTCAGGCCAGGGCGAGTCTGAAAATAACCTTTACATGTTCCTTCTGTGCCAATGCATGCAGAAGTGATAAACTATCTTCTGGAGAGAGAAGTGTACTCTATTCCTTTTAACTCCTAAACAACCTACTTTCTATAATATTTGTTAAATAACCCTTTCTGATGATTTCATCACATCTCCTCAAGAAAAGACACAATTTGACCTAGTAGATATTTTTGCCTATTATGCAGCATTATGTATTTCAGCCTTCTTCCATTTTAGGGGCTGTGCTCTAGGCTGATAATTTTTCCTTTCATAAGTTGCTGTCAGTTTTCAGCCCATTTGAAAAAAAAAAAAAATCATTTCAACATGTAAGTGTTAAGTATTTTAAAGCATGAACTTCTTGAATTGATTTATTATTTTTATTGGATCTCCCAGCTTCATAATTTTATTGGAGTTGTTTTGACATACTTGATTTCTGCAGCATTCATTGATCATATTCACCAACAGAAACAAATAATTTCTTTTTAAAAATCACATGTCATCAGTAAAACTGGAGGATTTTCATTGATGTGGTGTATATTCGAGGAGTTCTTTTGAGTGGGAAAACAGCAATACGAAATCAGAATGAAAAGAATTTAGGAATGAAAATCTCATTAGTGTAAACTGATTTTTCCCTGAAGAATATGACAGTGTCATGCTCCTCCTTAATCACAATTAAAACAAATTTGTCCTAAATTTCTAAGTGTATTCAAAACACGTCTGAAACCAAAACCTTTCTTCTGACATTAATCAACTTTTAACACATTACAATATGTCAAAATATTAGGTTACTGTCCTTTTTATAGCCCTTGTGGTCTCGATTCCATGATAAGAATAAGGAATAATGATCTTACTCACCCCAGGGCTGTCATTTGAGGTGGAGAGTGCAAGAGTGGTGCAGACAGTTGGGTTTTATTTGCTGTTATGGAGAGAGCTGCCACTGACAGCAGTAGTAATAACCTGTATTATTCATCATTTGAAACTGTTTCTTCCTGCTAAGCGGCATTTTTATAAGGAAAGTCACCTTCCCTTTTTCCTGGAAGTAACTGTGAGTAAGTGTGACCCATCACATGCTGTGAGCAGCCAGATTCATCATGAGGGGATTTCCAACAAAGTCTGGAAGGAGTGGGCAAGCATGCTGAACTGATCATCAGTGACATATTTGATCAATCTGCACAGAAAACCATTCCATTTTTAAGATAATAAAGAATGTGGTGTGTATAAAAGGTTTTAGTAATTCTTAAGTTGCAGTTTATTATTGTAAAGCAGTAGAAATGTTCTGATCATGGTGTCTCAGATTAGACAGGTAAGACACCTTACAAAACCCTTCTTATGACAGACTCCCAAAAAAACTAAAACTAAGAAGAGAGAAATATCTTGATTTTTTGATGGCAAAGACTCTACTGAGGGGTTTTGGCATTTTTCTGCATTCAGTGGTTGGTAGAATAAAATAAAAAGTAGTTGCAGGCTCTGTACAGAAATAATATCCTGCAGGGTAAGGTGCCTTGCTGATTAACCACAGTAAGAGCAGCTTTGTGGTGCTGGGAAAAGAATGAAGGGATTGGGAATTGAGTTTTTGTTTATGATTATTTTGACATAACAAAATCTATTAATTATTCTTCAGTTTTCTGCTCTCTTAGTAAATAGAATTTCTAAGTAAATCTGACATGAGCCAAGTGCTCTGGTCTTTGGAAGACAGTGAGCAGATAAACAGGACAAACAACAGACCACTGGGATCCCATTGCTTCACAGTTTGGGCAGAGAATCTCTGAACAATTCAAACTGGAAGTCACTCAGAGGATTTTAGTCCATTCTTCCAAATTGCTTCCTTAAGGTCTTTTCCTTCAGACTTTCAAACAAGTGCTTACAAGTTGCACCCATTCAAAGAAATTTCCTGCAGCTGGCATTAGTTGTACCTCACTTGGAAGCTGGGAGGAAACTTTTGGTGAAATGCAAGAGTTAATACAATGTACCAAATTTAGCCCTGGATTTTAGATTTTTTTTCTGAAGCCAATGACAATTCAAAACCTCTGGAAAAATATGAACCTTATAAACCAAATTTTCAGGATTCCTGCCCTTCTCTTGGATTTACATGCATATTGTGAAAAAATTACACAAAACCATTGTGAGGTCATGATAAGAGTTTGTCTCTCAGCTTCTAAGAGAAATGATCCCATTATAAAACCAATTCATCTCACAGGAGTGTGGGAGAGAAAATTACATTTTCTAAGTGTCATTACTCAATTACCTTCACTCCTCTACTTTCTTGTTTAAGGTCTTTTCAGTTAATAAAACCCATAGATTCTGAAAGCAGTATTGGGGAGAGAAAAGTGAGATGAGAGTATCTTGAAGATTATCCTTTTTCAAAAAAATTTTGCAACCAAGCTTCTTACATAGTAATAATAGTAGATAATTATCTCTTTCCTTTGAACAGAATTTATTTTTTTTCACAATCATCAGGACTTCATAAAACGATAATCTCTTCTCTTTCAAGTCCTGTATTTGTATAGAATAAATGGTGAATGCTGGTGGAAAATATGGAAAATGGTGTGAGTGTGGTGGAGAAGGGTTTATCATCTGTGACTTGTTCCACTTCTAAAGCAAACTCAACTCCATAAAAATGACACATTTCTTCTGGGTATCCACGGAAAGATTATCATGTTTTTCCTGAATTCAGTTACTGTCATCAGATTTTCCATAGCCTTTAAAGGGTTCAGTCATCTCTCTTTTGCACAAGGAATTTTTTATGCAAAACATTCTGTAACTTTTGAAGAGAGCCCTGAACACTTGTTGCAACCAGTCCCACCACTGTTCCCTGGTGGAATCTCTCTTAGCACAGGGGCTGGGTTTTCTGTCCTCATTTCCAGTACTTCAGGCGAGATCTAATTCATTAGAGGGTCATTTGTGTTTTACTTATTCATAGAGGAAGAGCTGAGGCATCATCTTAGATAAAATAAAAGAGGAATTTTTTGAGAAAATAAAGGGTCTATCATGGCCAATATGGCTTGGGTTTTGTTGTTTGTTTTCTATTTGTAGGGAAACATCCCTAAGGACTACTACTGAGTGATTACCTCTTTGTGTTAGGTCAACACTGTAATAAGAGCCCATTTAGAGATGCTTATTCTTGAATTGAGACTCCAGGGACTTTTCTTTATGGATCTTTTTTCTGTTCTGACACAAATTTTCTATTCATTATTAGTAATAAAAGGAGAGAATACCTTGAAGGAGCATAGTGTCTGAGCAGCCATTATTTAATTTTTGAGACTTGTCCTCACAAAATTTAATTCCCTAGAACATAAACCAGTAAGAACAAAATCCATGAACATAACTTGCCCATTGTACAGAAGGATTAACAAATTATTAATGGACCTATCTGAACTTGTGAGAAACATCTGCATGCTTGCACACAATTTCAAGCATTCTCCGGTAAGTTTGGAATACACTGGTGAAGAAAATGCAGTATGAATAAAAGCTCTCCTAGTGCTTGCATTCAGATGTAGGAGGAATGATTTGTCATCACTTTTATTAAATTAAAGTTGTAGAAAAAGCAGAATGCATTGACCTCTTCACAGGCTGTGTGTGCATGTATGCAGTGAGTGGATTCAGTGACGTGCCTCCTGACCCTGCCTTTGCAGAGACAGAGAAGATGATGTTTTCACATACTCAGCTCTTTGATTTCCTTTCCACTAGCCATAATTAACATTTATTCAAGCAACATTAGGAAAAACATAAATATTTCAAAGAAGCTAATTACAGCATCCAAAACATCCTCCAAGCTATTCAGTTAATGAGGATGTGTTTTGTTCCTGCAATAGTGTAACATTAATTTCATCAAGCAATTAAACAAAACAAAACCAGATACAATAGAGAAAGACGTATTTTTTTATTCTGTTTACAAGAATGCTTACTTGATTTTCAGTTAGTTCCCTGAATAAAGATGACTCTCATAAACCATACAAGTGTCCTATAAACTCAGATTCAAGCTTGGTAAACTTGCTCTGTCAAAATTTGCACCAATTTCAGTAGAAATATTAACTTGGTATAATATATAGTCTGAGCTTAGTGCAAATGTACATTTTTGTTAGAAGTTACATTTTTTTTTTCTGGTATATTATAAGGAGGATTATAACTTTGCCCAAATCAGTTTACTTTACCCAGGTATCAGGCAATGCAAAACTACACTGATGCTTTTAGTAAAAAGGCATAGTCTAAATGAAATGGAGTTCACAGTAGGTTGGAAGTACTGGAGGAGTGTAGCCTGTTAGGATTCAGACACTGTAACTCATGGCACAAATAGGATTGAATGTGTAATGGCTACTGGTTCTGCCCATTAGCAGGAATCTGATGAAAACAAAATTCACATTTCAGATGAAGGATTATCAAGCAATACAAATCCAAGCAAGTGAGAAATATTTGATTTTTTTTTTTTTTTTTAATGGTAAATGGAAGACCAGAAATTTTCTACCTGGAATTTTTTTCTCATTGTCTTCAAAATCTCCTGATATGTTTTTGTGCAAGTGGGCTCAGCAAAATTTTTCAGTTTGCAGTACTAAAACACACTGCAAAAATGCAGCTTCTGGGCAAATCAAGCCCTTTCACCTGAAAGTGAAAGTTTAATTCGAGATGTATCTTTTTTTCAGTATTCTTAAAACACTTTGCACCACTCAACAGGTGCAGAATATCCACAGGTATCCTGCACTCAAATCATAATGGACTGTAATTTATTTTATTTCACAATCCATTAAATATTTAACAAGACTGTAATTATTAAAATGCATAACAAATTAAATCTTTCCTTAGGCTTAAGCCTAAAAGGACACTGATTCATGCAGTTGAATCAAGACAGATTAGGGAGATACCTTTCAGCACTTATGACTCCCCATTTATGATAATTTCTTCAAATAAATGTGTTCTGCTTTTATTAATGAAAAACCAGAACTAAATGCAATCCCTCAATTAAGACTGTTTTTAAAAAACACTTTTAATTAGGTAGGTACAAATACAACCATACATACAAAATACAGGCTTCTTCAGTTTATGTACTGGTCTGATAACTGGCTCTCCATTGACACGAGGATTATCTCTGTTCCCAGACATATAAAGGAAAGCTTTGCTACTGAATCTGATAGAGAAGATGCTTCTATTACTGAAAGAATTTTATAGCATCCTTAGCATGTTACCTGGCAAAGGTTTTGCAATTTCCATGGCCTGTCAAGGTGTCCAAGGGTGGCAGTGCCCACTTTGTTTCACATCCAACTTATAGAGGTGAAGGCAAAGAGCAGACATCAACACTATGGCTATAAATCAAAGTTTTGTTTTATTTCACAGTAACAGCAGCCACTCTTGTCAGGCAGATTTACTCCACCATATACTATTTGGCCCCAGTCAAAACTCACAGAAATGGTAAAAAAGAACTGCAAGTTGTTTTGGAAAATACTATTGTGTTATTATCACATTGCAAGACTGTGATATACTAATTTCCTTTCACAGAATAAAAACAACCAAGAGAAAAAATATGAGTGAATGGAAAAAGAAGGGAAAACAAATAGCAGACTCTAAACTAGGATCTCCTGCCCTGAAACCATCTCTGTAGCATTGGAGCAGCACCTCAGCTGTACAGGCTCTTCCTGGAGCAAATGGTGAGAAAGCACAGATAGCCAGACTTTCACTATGCTTCAAAATCAGATCTTGCTGCTGGGGTCGGTGTGAGGAACAGGTCAGAAGTAGCTTGAGCATCTTTCTTGCTCATCATTTGTTGGATCTGGCAGCAGGAGGAGCGGTGGACTTGGGTAGCCACTCTGGTAAGGCAGACCTTGCTGTGCTTCAGGGATGCCTGGACTAAACTGCCCAAGTGCCTTAGCACATCTGCAGTCTGTGTACTTTTTCTGCCATATAATGTAGTTGCTTTCACTATCTACAGGCACAAATAACAACTGGGACCAAGGTCTGCAGCTGTATTATAAGTAAAATACCTTGCAAGGCACAGTATTAGGATTTTAATCGCTAAATATTACCACATGGCCGAGTTCTGTTTCGTGGTGTGGCATTATGTGTGTCTGTAAGGCATAGGAGAAGTCAGGAGGCTGTCACACCCCTGCAGCCGGGGAGTCCTCACAACATTCAGTGGGCAGTCTGCGGGTGCCCATCCCCAGAGCCCCGTGTCCCCAGTGCCCCGCGTCCCCAGCGCCCCGCGTCCCCAGAGCCCCGCGTCCCCAGAGCCCCGCGTCCCCAGAGAGCCCCGCGTCCCCAGAGCCCCGCGTCCCCAGAGCCCCGCGTCCCCAGAGAGCCCCGCGTCCCCAGCGCCACCGCCGGTTTCTCACTCATGCAAGCCCCACGAGATTTTCTCCCACTTTCAGCTAGCTGGGGGCAGATCAGCTGGTGGGTCCGATATACCCACTTTAAATCACGCCTGCTCTCCCCCGTGCAGGGGGCTGGGGCAGCGTCTGAACCCCCCTTTGCGGTCCCGGTTTCATCTCTGCGAGCGTCCCCGGCAGGGAGGGAGCAGCGCCTTCCGCGCCAGCCACCGCGGCTCCTGCAGGGCTCCGGGACATTAAAACACGACTTTCTTTTTAACGAGGGGGTTTAATAAAGGGCCTGGAGCCCGGCCAGCGGCTCGGCTCTGTGCCAAGCAGGGGCACCCACCGCCCCAGCACGAGTTCCAGCGGCCCTGCGCCGGGGCGGAGCGGGCTGAGTCACCGGCCGGGGCGAGCGGGGCAGCCCTCCCGAGCCGGGCTGGGGCTCGTCCACGTGTCGGGGGATTTAAAAAGTTGGGGCAGGCAGCGAGGACATGCCCAGAAGAGCGTCTGGCAGAGCGGCGGGAGCTCCGCGGACATGGGACACCGGTGTCACCGCCAGCCCCCCGCCGCCTGCCCCGAGCGCAGCCCGGGGAAGGGAGCAGGCGGCACGGCGCTGCCCGCGGCCCCGCTCCTCCTCCTCCTCCTCGTCCTCCTCGCTTCCTCCATTTCTGCTTGCAAAGGTGAGGATCACGCCGCTCGCCATCCCCTCCTGCCGTGCCGCCAGCTCTGCGCTGTGTTGGGGAGCGGGGTGCCCGCAGCACCTGCAGCTGCTGGGCACGGCTCGGGGGTTGGGCTGCGGAGCCTCTTCCCGTGTCCCGGTACGATCACTCTGTCCTGGCAAAACACTCCGGCAGCTCGGGGAATAGGCTTTTGTGAAGAGATTTAATTCTAAGTATCATTTAGTCTGACTTTAAAAAGGTAAGAAAAGGCATGAAACGACATGTATCACAAAATAGCAGGATAAATTAGGACCCTCCGGCAGTCATTCCAAACTGTAGCAATATTTATCAGGTGAGGAATCCTGAAAGTTGCTATTTTTATAGCAGGTGGATATTGTGAAACATCTAGCTGACTTTTTAACAAGCCATACTCTCTTTTTCTACTCTATTTTTCCACCTCAGATAAATTAGCTGCTTACACCTTGTAAAGTAACATTACAAAATGCTGTACAAGGACTATTTCTATTTTGTTTATGTTATATTTGTGTGATTTGGTTTAGCTGTGAGTTTTTGTTCTGCTTTGTTGTGTTTTTTTAATATCAATAACCAAAGAAATCTAATTGCAGCATACTTAATATTATGTTAAAAATAAGTTCAGAAGATGTGGAAGAAGGGAGGGAAGGAAGAGGACTGCGATGGAGGGCAGTGGCACACAGTATTTCATCACTGTTGTTACACAAATGATCACCAGGAGCTTGTTTAGGGATGCAGTAGAGGGAAGAGAAGATGTAACAAGTGAGTCCCAGGCTGTGCATCTGGCATTCTACTGCCTTGAAAGAAGCTGAATTTCTTAAAGATGGCAAAATTGAAGGACAAGAGAGCAAATGTGCTGTGAACAATGCTGATTTTGTAGAAGGATTGCCTCCTCCATGTTCCCTTTAAATAGGAATCTTTTCTTCAATGGCACATGCTTCTTTCTTTCTCTCTCCTTCTTCTCCCTCTTCTCCCTCCTCTCCCTCCTTCCTCTCTCTCTTTTCTCTCTCTTGCCTTCTTTTTTTCTCCATACCCCTATGGTTATTTTGTGTATTTTACGAAAACCTTAATGTTTCACTGTATGTGCTGTTGTGTAAATTAATGAAATCCTGTAGGTACTGCAGCCCTGTTCTGGTTGGAGTGATGGAGAAACACTTCTCAGTCTCTGGAGGAACACAGTCCTGGGTGCACAAAACAAATGGGGTTGCACATGAAATAAAAATTTCTGAATATGTAGAGAAAGCTAAAGGAAAGTCAGGAGTGGGTGAAATACTTCATCTTCTCTGTCCAGAAGTTTATGCTACCAAAAAAAGGGAGAAAATTGTAATATTCAGGCCTTCCTGCTTGTTGCCCTAAGGTTTACTAATTCATGGTAATGAATTTCTTTAGATCTCCCTGAAAAGCCTTGGGAACCAGTCAATGGCAGAAGCAGTGTTCAGAGATAGGCAGGCAATGCTTTGATGGGGCAGGTGTGCTGATTTCAAGTGTTGCCCTGTTCCATTCTTTTAACTAGTATACTAATCCCAGGCAGTATTCCAGTTCTAATACAATATTTGAAAAGCAGAAGAAAACATAAGACAATTGTAGCACCTTTAATTTATTTGGCATTTTTCTTTCAAATGAAACAAAGAATTGGAAATCAGTTTCCTTGTTATGTGAACAACTCAGAGACTTTTTTTTTAAAATACTGCTTTTATATAGTGTGAAATTAAGAGCCTCTCTAATTCTTTTTTTTTTTGGGGCAAAGCAAGCATCCATAATAATTAGTCACCTTAAGTCCGTGCCAGTAGAAAAATGTGATTTTGAAATCCATCCCTTAATGCCTGGAGCTAGCTACTGTTGTGATCATTGTTATTAGGGGTAAATGTAAAACAAGTAACATGGTGATAATTTATTCCCTGCTCACTGGACATTCTAGCTAGGTCTAGAGGTCTGGCACCAATTTCACTCCCAAGGGAGTTACAGCACGTCCCCTCTCTGATACCATTGCGTGGTGTCTGATTCTCATTTCTGTTATTTACAGAGACTCTAACAATACACTGCTATCAGAAATACACTGCCAGGTAAAATAATGTGGTAAGAGGGATATTCTGGACAATGAGCTGGAAGGGACCCTGGGACAGTGACTTCCATGTCTGCAGCCTGGTTGGTTAGAAGTAGAGAAAGGAGCTGCCCCAAGTTAAGCATAGTTTCACTGCATCATTCTGCAATTAGGAGCACATTTAATCTACTGAGGGAGAAGCTTTTCCACATCACATATACAAGAGAGAGGAAACAAATCCAGTTACACATGTACTGTCTATCAGCTTCTCAAAACAACAGGTTCATATCATGGACATTATTTATATGCAGTTGTACATTTCATGGTGCATGTTCAATTCTGCAGCTGTAGCATACAAGAAGGCAAGAAGTAGAGTCCAGATCCTCAACTTACAGTGCGTGCACTGGAGGTGAGCAGAGTTCTCAGAAAACTCACGGTTGTAGGAACTGGAATGTGATTTTCTAAGTGACACCTAAGAAACTTCCCCACTGTTTATTACTTAGATGTGGGTGTCCATATCTGCTGTGAACCTGTGAAAAAGCATCCTGCTGTGTTGCTGAAATAGAGCAGGCAACACAGAACCACAGAGCACCCAGGGTCACAGACTTCCTTGGACCAAGCAGGTCTCGATCTTTGCAGTTAATAGTTGTGCTAGGTATGTGTGACATGGGACACTTATACAAATGACCTTTGCTGTACAGCATTGCTAAGCATGGTTTGTGTTTCCAGGTGCACCAATGCCATCCCAAGCACTTGATTCAGATGAGGATTTGCAGCTCTTGAAAGAGGTAAGCATCATCTACCATGTGGTATCCTTCCATTTCTTCTGTGCTCATCCTTGCTCCAGTCCCACTTCACTGTTCAGTATTTCTCTTGCCCGGAGTTCAGCTGTGTTTTCTTCCAGTATGTCTTCCTATCCTGGCATCAGCAAAGAGGTGAAATATCTAATTTTCCAGGTGTTCTGAACAGTTGCTTCAGGAGGATGTTTGGACTAGGTGTAGAGACGTAATTCTGAGAAGAGATTGCCTTGTCTTGATGGAGAGCTATGTTTGACTGTCACTGTCCAGGCAAACACTGTCCTTGGAAATATCACAGTGTCCCTCCCATCTGGTACTTTCATAGTCTGTATGTGATACTCAGG
Source organism: Parus major (assembly GCF_001522545.3). Taxonomy (NCBI): domain Eukaryota; kingdom Metazoa; phylum Chordata; class Aves; order Passeriformes; family Paridae; genus Parus; species Parus major. The sequence goes on from NC_031771.1 coordinate 41,929,690, forward strand.
AATTGTTTCAACTCATCCAGTCTTTCTTCTTGCATCCTCTGTTTAGCACACAAGGCTGGGACACTGTTCAATCCTATCCTAGCCCTCAGTTTAAGAGGGAAAGGACAAAGTATTGTGTCAGTTAGCCTCTCTAACATTTGGCTGCTGATTGGTATGATAACTTCCACTCTCATCTCTGGAATGAATGTTTGTTTTGACCCTGGAGGGTGACGCAGGTGTTAACACAGGCTCTTCCCTGCCCTTTTGGCACAGATGGAGTGGCAGGGCATAACATGTGGAGAGGCTTTACCCTCCAACTTGCATGCCCTGGTGTTGCTGCAACTGTCAACTACCGTGTTGACATTTAATTTAGTAGCTTTTGACAGCATTGGAAACTAAGTGACTTATCAAGGGGCAGGTGCAGAGAGTAAATTTCTTCTGATTGAGACCATTGCAGGAGACATTCCGCTCACTGCCGTGTCCCCACAGTTCATATTGGACATGGTGACTCAAAACCTAACCTACTCCAGACTGGCACTTGAGCAAGCCCCAGTGACATTTATTACCCAGGAAAAAATGGAACTCTTGGGAAGTAAGATCCTGATAACTGTAAGGAGGTTTTGAAAATTAGTTATTTACATTCTGGATTTAAAAAGCTGTTTTATACATTTCTGAATGTCTTGATAAGATCTGCTAGCTGTAAGATTTGTCTCTGTGATGACTGGCAACCAAGAAATAGGTCTTTTTGATTTCAATGAAGAAAATGGTATGCATAAGATACTAAATTTTGTAAAATTTTGTAATAGAAGCAATACAAAAGTTACCATTAGAACTAGAATTATGTTGTACTGGAAAGAGTCAAAAGAAAGAGAATTAGATATATCGTTATGTACCCTAAATCAACCTAATTACTCACTCATAGTAGTTCACCAGGGTTCCATAAAGTGCAGATTCTTTACTCTTTGCTACTTTACCAGTGGATTACACAGGAGAAACCCTGCCTCTAAATAAACCTAGTATGTTCCAGGAATGGCTCTGAGTTTATAAATTTGAGAACTTTGTAACTAAGTATTTTGTTTCTTTACTTTTCTCTTACTTCCTTTTGTTTCTTTATGTTATTTAACCAACCTCAAGCAACTTGCAATCTTCTACCCTCAGCCCACATTTCTGAGACAGAAGAGAAAACTTTGGAGAAGATGCATAGAAGATAGAAACTACTAATTTTTAAAAAAGGAATTAACAGAAATTGTGGCTTTTCCTCAGCCCTCGCTTTGTCTGTGAAGGTTGTAGCTGAAAGACGCTGTGTTGAACACAAAGCAGGCTCTGGCTTGTTCTGCTACTGAATTATCTTTGTAGTTCTCTTTGTCAAGTAAATAAACAAAACACAAACACAAACAATCCCCAAGAGGAAACAGCTCTTTTTTTTAACATAAGCTTCCAAAATTACTTCAGCTTGATTTTCTCCCATTCATTGCTGACTTCCTCTATACTTCCTCACTCTGAAAGTATTGAAGCTGAAATAATACACTCAAACATATGCAAGATGAAGGAATAAGAGAAAGGAGAGGATGTGTTACCAACAAAACCTATTTGAGAAGGGAATCCTGTGAGCTATTAGTTTTCCCACTATGTCTGCTAATGCTTTCTCATAGATTGTCTCTGGAGAAATGAATCATCTCCTGTCCTGAGGAGCTCAGATAAGCATTATTTTTTTAATTTCCTTTTTTCTTTAATGTTTTCATTTCTAATGCATGTCACTTAGGGCTTTTTATCTATAAAAAAATTGCAAGAACAATTGCATTGCCTGGTCTATCAATCCCTGCCCCCCAAAATCACGGTGTTTTTTATGCAGCCTGTGAAAAACACGAGTGGCAAAGATTTTTTTTTTTTGTCTAACACTACCAAATGCTAAATGGAAAAAAAATAGCATATGCTGATGGAGGCTACTATTGATATAATTTTTAAGTTACTTAATAAAATTGTATGTTGCTTTTTGTCATCTTTATTAAACTGTGCAACTTCAGTTGCAGTGCTGGTGACTTTTCCTTACAGAATACTCAGAGCTTTCAGCGCTGGTAATATTATTTCTCTGAACTCAAATACCTTTTATTCCATCTCTTATTCCTTCTCTATTAATAACTCAACTAAAATTACTCAGTATTACATTATTCTTTCATCTTTGAAAAGAAACAGAAGGAGGATGTAATTAATACAGGGTTAGAACTGTAGGGAGAGGATGGACAGGAATTACATCTTCAGTACTTCTTCCAAGACAAGATCATGACTGCACTGAATGAAGACAGCTTTGAAAAGACTGGTGAAGACAAACACTAGTGGTGTTTCAGACAGTGTTTAGGAAACTTCTGGCACAAATGGACTGGTGTGCATAAGATGTACCAGCATAGATCATAATCACTCAAGGGATGCATGTGTCATACGCCTGTAGGGATGCCATAATCCAACTGAAAGATCTGTGTTTGAGGATTGATCCTTGAATCCCTTGCCTTAGTTTAGTCATTTTCTTCACAGTTTTGTATAATTCAAAGATACTGAAGAAGAGATTCAAGTTCACAGATCATGCCCCAGATGCTTACAATCATAACTTAAAATATGACTTAGTCTGAGAAGTCTGCAGTTAAGAGGAGTGTGTGGTGGGTAGGGAATAAAGGTCACTGATACGTATGTTTGCACAGATCAAGCAAGTATAAGTTTGTTGATGTTGTTTTCTTTTTTTTTATGTGGTTAAAGCCTTTTCCCCCTTTGAATGCAAAGTGTTTCATGAATGGACATGTAAAGATGCCTTACAGTAGGCAAGCTTGCCATGCCATTAGCTGCACTTACCATTCTCAGAAAATATGCATATTTCTCTTGTTTTTATTACTCTGGCTTCCTAAAAAAACTGTATGAACTCTTACAGATAGACGATGCATGTTCTGCTTACCTGTCCACAGATTCTCAGCCTCAGGTCAGTCAGACAGAGGTAACTCTACAATTTTGACACTGTTTGTTATATGTAGTAGAATTGGAATTGTGATACCTGAGTTCCTGTTTTCTTTGCATTAGGTGTCCACTACACTGGAAGAACTTTGTTTTTTGGTCATGGGATTTCTCCAGAAACCACAGGTAACACACACAAAAGACTGCTTAGCATTTTTGAAGCCTGATCTCTCACTGTGCCATTGTCTATAATGAATTCTGAAGACCCAGTATGCAAAGTGTCATTCAGCACTGGAAGTACTTCTATCAGTTTTTACTCTGAAATGCCATCTGCCAGAATGTAACACTCTGTAAAGACAACAGGGACACATCAGTTTTTTTGAAAATTTTCTCCAGTAAAAAATGTTGTACTTCTCTGGGTACAAAGTGTTAGATGTTTTTATTTCTTCAGATTAGAAAAACTATGAATTCTCAAGAGACAAATAAATTTACTTAGGAGAGTCTGGGGATGAACAAGGGCACATCTGCTAAACACATCTAACTCTTCTAGGGCAGAGTAATCAATACACTCTATAGAGTTTGAAATGATTAGTTAGATTGATAAGCAAAGACATATATCTGCCAAGGAAGAAGGATATTTTAGCCCAGTGCTGAAAAGATTATGTATGTAATCAAAATTATCCATTGTTCTTTTTATTTTAATGAATAAAAGTCTTTCTACCAACTATTATTCCCACAGGGTTTAGATGAGAAAGCCAACACCAAAAGGGTAAGATGTCTATATATGTCCTATAATCACACTTAAAAAAGGCAAGAAAATCATAAAACTCTTGCCCTGTTCTGTAGTAAAACCCCACTTTTAATTCTTTCAAACAGTTTTTATTTCATTATTCTAAGACTCATGACTCGGGAAACTCAGACATCATGGTAAGTGGCATAGCACCTCCTTATGAGTGAGTACACATGTATATAAAACCAAGGCAATATTCCTTCCTGCAGTAGTCTCTCCAACTGTATAGTAAACTCAGGACTGGGAGCTGCTTACAGTACAGAAGGTGTTTTAATAATATGGGGGAGGATGATCAGTGTTGTACACTGTGTACAGGAAAGGTGTACAGGAAAGGTGTACAGGAAAAAAAAATCTAACAAACTCAACCAAACATTCATGGAATCCCAACTGAATCTTTATCTTGCAGTTTCAAATTTTAAAAATGAGATAAAATACTTTTTTTGAGTATTGGAACATAGCACATGCAGTGAAACAATATGGACTTAGAGTACCTGAGAACAGGACCATAACTATTAGATACACTTGAAGCATTTTTATTGATTATTAATTAAACTGTATTAATTCATTTGCACATTTCATAAATATGTAGCAGGAAAAATAGTATTTAAGTCTCACTTGGACTTTGGATTATATTTTGAATGAAAAATATTGTTTAAACCATGGCTAAGAACTGTTGCTTTAGAAATATTCTCATAAACCAACAAGCCAAATGTGATCTCACTTTTGAAGTGCAAACGTCCTCTGTTATCCTTGTGTATCTATGCACCATAGAGTTTTGAAACAGTTAAACATATTCATATTTTCTTACATGCCAGTGTCCATTTTTGCCTTGTTCTTTACATTTCTCCAGAAATATGTGGTGTGTTTCCTAGAAGGTGATATTGCTCATATTGGTGTCAATGTTTTCATGCTACAGCTGCTTTGGAGGCTTTAATGGTAATTAAGGCACAGTGAAACGAGCTATTTCTGCTGCTGCTGCTGCTTAAAAGATTACTGCATCCCACTGCACCACCATCCTGAATACCTTTGCTGCTGCCCCCAGAGATTACTACTTCCTCACTTCTTTTAGCTGTTTAGCTATTTTTATTGTCATTGTTCAGATAACAATTTTCTAGCCATTCTCAGAGATACTAACTTAGGTGAGATCCATCATTCCTTGGCTTTATAAGCTCACTGCACTGGCTGTAAGACAGAGCCCAGGTGGATCATCCCAAGCTGGGATGTTCATTAACTGCTTTGATCACATCAGACTCCTTTTTTAGGTATTATGATCCCATATTGCCTACCTTAGGCAGATAGCAAAAAATTTGCTACAAATAAGCAAGTTCTTTTTACCCAAGAAGTACAATACCACTTTGGTACTCTGGTTACTCCATACATCACAATTCTCTTACTTGCATTACTTCTCTAAGTAGCAAAAATTCATTGTTTTTAAAATTACATTTATATGAGTTGAAGGTTTAAATTGGTTAATGGAACACAGGTTTTTTTATACTTTATTTCTTCCTGTGGACCTCTATCCAAAGTTCCACATAGCTGTGTTTTCCCACAGTGAGCACTTAGGCTGCACACAATGCCACTGTGCATACTTAAGCTGTCTGCAAGCTTAAAGTCTTGTTGAACTCAAAGAATTTCATGATCAGAGCTTAGATAGAGTGACCAATGCTATGGTTAAAAATATCCCTTGAGAATGGATTTCTACTGTACACTGCTCTTTACCAAAAAATCCAATTTTTTGTTGTTATTTATTTTCAAGTAAAATGAAATTTTAAGTGCAACAGATGTTGAAGCTGCTAACTTCCATAGTAGAAAATTGTTAAGAAGTGTTAGTAGGAACAGTGTACAGAAATGTTCTCGGTACCACTCCTAGAGACTGATCAAAGTTTGACTAATTCCAGGAGTCTGTAAATGGTTTTGAACTTTCAGTTAGTAACGGTGAGGATACATGGCATTTCTCACCATCGCTCTGTGCAGTGCAAATTTAAATGTTGATGCCTGTTTGTTGTCAAGTAAAAATGTTTAAAAAAATAAGTTTTTCAATTAAGAAGTTTCTCAGTCTTTAGTCCTTTTTTTGGTGCATGTTTGGACCACGAGCCAATACTGCAGAAAGAGACTTTTTTTTCATCACAAGGGCCAAATTCCACTTTTGCTCATGTGTGTGTGTTCGTGTCCTCTCAGTCGTCTGTCCTGCATCCTTTACTGCAACTCGTTCCTCAGCTTAATGAGAGAAGACTGAAGAGATACAAACTGGACGTATGTAAACTTAAACTCTGCATGCTTATGTTCTCACACTTTGTGATTCATTAGCTTTTCTAAAAATGCCCTTGTAGACCTTTCTGCTTATATATTTTGGTTGGACTACCCATATCTCAGTGTCACAGAATGTGCTTCAGGAAGGGTTATCTTGCTGCTGATCTTTTTTCTTCGTCATATTGGGAAGAAAACCAGAACCTGCTATACATAAACACATCCACCTCTCTTCCTGACCAGATAAGGAATTGAAAATGGGCAAAGGAGGAAACATTCTCTATTAAATTCATTATTTCTCCCCAATTTTAAACACCAGATTTTTCCACAGCTTTGATTCCTCTTGAGCTACAGCCTGCCTGATAGGATATGATCTAAGAAAGAAGGCTCAAGCATTTTCTTGGCTAGTCAATATAAAAGACTGAGCAAAATACCTTCTAGAGGGCAGGCACTAAAATAAACAAACAAACAAACAAACAAATAAATGTAATAAAACTCTAAGTAATCATACATCTTCAGGAATACACATTTTTCTGTGTACATACATATATACATGCAGATATGTGAATAAGTTTGCATATTTATCATGGCAGGTTTTTGTTTGTTTTGGGTTTTTTTAACATTTCCAAAGCCTTAGAAGTTTTGAAGGCAAGTGTTAAAAAAATAACAGATTCTTAGCTTCAGCCATTTTCTAATACCAAACTTCTGACACTAACTCAAACAATAACATGTAATCTTTAGGAAGTGTCTGGTTGTAAGAGGAAAATGACATTAAGAGAAATAAAAATTTCTCACCAGTAGTTGTACTCTTGATTATTTTTCTGTTCTGAATGAATTTCTTAACCATGCAACAGCTGCTTATTTTGTTCCTGTTTTCAGTTTTGTTCACACATTGAATAGAAAAAGTTGAAAAAATTACATATGAATACCATAAGACTCAAATGGCAATGTGGAAAAAAAATTTTACCCTTTTGAAGTATAAAAAATTATAGTAGTGATCAGACTATAAATCCAAGATGGGTGTTTCAAATGCAGATAATGCTAGAATGAGAAGAATAATAGAAATAAAAATCATACAGGTGCTTTACATACAGCAAGAAATGGAATATAATGCTATATGTGGTGAACTGAAGTCAGAACTAAAATTGAGACTCAAAAATTATGTGTGGTTTAAACTCTACTTCCTTTGAAAGCTTCTCTGGACCGCATCTACCTCTGTAGTTTGGAAATTATGGGAGTCATCTTGTTTGACACAATTCTCACAACATTAGAATAGAGCATGACGTGATTCCTTTCTATGACACTTCACCTTATCATATTTACCCAAGATACCACAGTACCCCAGTTTTTAGTTGAGAAATACCTTCATTGCTAAATAAAAGCCATCTTCATTTTATGTTCTGGTAAGCATAACACTGAGACTATTCTGTTTCTCAAATTTACTGTCTCCCCACCTGCAGGACAGACACATCACTCCTATCTTATCCCAGCAGAAGACACTGTGATTAACCATATGTGTTCTCTAATCATGAAGATCTCATTAAAGCAGCTGGATATGTCATGCTTTGTACTTGTTATACTTAAATGGAATTTCTATTTTCTTCATTATTTGTTACCCTCCTTGCTATATGAATCACCAGGCAGCTGTTTCACCCTGTGTGCAGCACGGACTGTCATAAGCACTGCTCTTTGGGAGTTAATGTGAGACGGGGGGTTATGGTACATCTTTGGGAACAGTCTGGGGCCTCATTTCTGGGAGTATTCAAGTATTTCTGATATTTACACTTTGTATTTTTGCCCTCCTGGAAGATGCAAAAAAAACAACTCTATCTGTAGAGATGAAGTCACTCTTGTGCCTGGGTAATGAGGCCTGGAAAATCAGAGGCAAAGATTATTCATCATTTTTAGTACCATTCAAAAGCATTCTCAGCTGATCTAAAACTTTAGGTGGAATTTGGCTCCATTCATATGTTCTCTGCTATTTCTACATGACAACATAAACTTTGCCTTGCTGACATGGAGAAATGCATATAAAGCATTTAAGGAGTAAGACTGTATGTAGTATTGAAGAATTCTTTTTTATATATACATAAACAGCACTGTGTATGTATTAATTTTCAGCTGTAGATATAATTTAAAATACTTTTTTTTTTTTTTTTTTAGGAAGAACTTCAAGGACCAGGAATGATTCAAAGCAGAGGCTATTTTTTCTACAGGGTATGGTTTGTTTTATTTTTTCTTTTTGTTTCGTGGTGACAGTTACCAATAAAAAAGAAAAAAAAAAAAGTAGAGAAATAACTGATTTACAGAAAGAATTACTGTGATTGAAGATACTTTTTTCAGTAAGAGCATACCACCCTAGAGAGGAACGTTCCCAGGTCTGCTCCTTCCTTGTATTAAAATAAAGGCATTGTAGGATTTTTTTTTAAAATCATATTCCTAGATTTGTGTATACATGATACCATTCAATGCCTTAAGAAGTCATTGGTTATTTCGTATCTATTTGTCTGAAAAAGTTCTAGAAAATACGACATCCTGGAAAATCCTCATAAAGCATTGTTCAACAGGGTCTGTTTGCACATGATATAAATATGATTCCATGCTTACACACTGTGCTAGGTCTGACCTTGCCATTTTCCTTCTGTTTTGACCACTAAGGTAAGAAACTAGATAAAGGAATTCTCATGAGTCTGAATCTACTGTGTTCAGCTTTTATGCCATAGAGCCTTTTTACTTCACTTTAACAAAATTGAGAAGGTGGCAAGTAAGACATTTGAACAGTTCTCTTGATTTTGGCTAGTATTGCTACTAAAACAAGAAAGTGGCTAATGATTTTAAATAAAAATGTGTCTAATGTTGTAGTCCATGGTCCTGAAGGTGTTTCTGCAACCTAAATTATTCTATAGTTCTAATGAAAAGACCACAGATTTGTATAGCTACATTTTTTTATGAATCAGGCTTGCATTCTTAGAGTTGTTATGACAGACCAAAAGTTATGGGTAATATTAACATTGGTGTATTCATGCTTCCAGAGTAAAGACAAATTCTTATTAAGCCCAGGAAGACATTTTTTCAGCTTTAGTAGAAGTTGTTTCAAGATCCTCGCCTAGTGCAAAATACTTCTGAAAAAACACCACAGTGAAAAGGGAGAAAGTCCTTGTCTATATCAAAGAATACAGTCTAAATAGAAAATCATTGAGAATGACATGTATTTGTTTCTTAATAGCAACAAACACTTATAATTCAATAATAACAATCAGAAAGCACATTTTAAGAAAATGCATAAAGAATAAGGATTAACAACCTCTTGAGGTGACTTCTTACTGCTTTTCCCCCCTTATAAAATCATACAAGACAGACAATTCATTGTTCAATCGATATGCAGTAAGTTTTAGTGTATAATTCTCCTTCAGAAGTAGATATAGATGAAACAATAACTTATCCTAGGTCTATTTTTGATAATAATCACAATGACACTACTGATAAATTCACCAATTTATATACACACAAAGTTGTTTGGGGCATTGTTACTAAATTCTGTCAGTTTTATAGAATATATAACTTATTGAATATTTGTCTTTCAGCCACGTAATGGAAGGAGATCAGTGGATTTTCGCTAAGGAGGTATTTATTTAATGCTTTTAATCATGATATACAGGTAAATTAGTTCATTTTTATCCAAATAGACCATGATATTTTTGATGAGAAGTTGTCTCAGTAAGCCTTTAACTGTGTAATCGACTTAGATTTCCACTCACAAACTTCTTCCAGATGTGTTAAATACACTTATCTTCAGATGAAGTGAACAGAAGCTGTAGGTGTTCAATCCACAGAACAGAGAGCACATAGGTATTTCAGGCAGCAAGAAATGGAAAATATCCCATGTTTATAAACAATTTGGAAAGCACTGATGATGATAAGTAAATCTAAGAAAGAACTGAGTCAACTACCTGTCAGATGAATTCTGAGAAGTAAACATATCCTGAAGGGAATTCTCTAATTTTATGAAGATAAAAACCTCATACTGAAACCGAGTGCGAACTTCAGGATTTAATTTCAGTACCTGCAACAATTTGGAGACATGTAAAAATGTATACCAATACTATAATGCTCTATTTTCTAATGTATTTTATACTGCCATAATTTTTAAGTGTTATATCCAACTTAGTGTTGTATCAACAGCTAATGCTCTGTCTTATTTTTCAGGATTATAGATTCCTGATCTGGAACTAAAACTGCAGGGATGCAGAGTACATGGACATACTATTTTCCTTACAATAATTATTCATTATTAATGTACAATTAGAAATCACTCAAATGTAAATATTCTTAAACCAGATTCTGTTAAGAAGATCTTTACTATCTTGATTATATTAAAAGCATATTAAAATTATTTGCTTCCTAGTGTTATGGTGTTTACAACCAACCACATGTAATTCAACTGTAAAAGAGTCAGTGTTTGCATGCAACAGACATTGACTCTAACAACCTTGTTAAGCAAATTTTCCCTTCTAAATAAAGGCCCTCTGCCAGAGAGTTGTTTTAATGAGAATGTTTGCAATCAAGACTACTGTGTTCTTTCCAGAATACATTGTGATTTGTGTTTTTCACCATCTGGGAAAAAAAAATGAAAAATATGAGAAGCCCTTTTCTCTTAATAAAAAGAACCTGAACAAGTTACAGGTTTTGAAGAAATATCATGACTTTAATTCAACTAAAATATAATGGCATCCTTTCTTAGCTATTAAGAACACCTATGCACTATGGTTCTCATTTAGAAGAAGATTTAATTGCAAGTGGGATCACAATTCACTTGAAAACTCAAGTGCTTTTGATGGAGACTGAAAGAAGCTGTACTCAGAAGCACAAGTTAAGCACAAGTTAGCCTTTCAATCTTCCCACCTTCTCTCTCCAAGTTTAATTTCACACCAAAATTGTGATAAATTATGTTGTTCAGGTTGTAATTATATTGAAAGTAACTAATTACTCAGAACTAGGTGATCTTTAAGTCCCTTCCAATCCAAACCATTCTGTGCTTCTATGATTCAGTTTAGAAGTGGGCTAAAGTTTTTAACACTGTATTGGCTTGTCATGGTTTGAATTGACCTCAGCATTACTATTCCTGCTTCTGCACTTTTGGATGAGCAATGAAACTTCAAAAAGTAGCTGGAAAAATTACAGCCTCAGAGGAAGCCAAATTGAGAAGACCTTTTCCTCTTCTTGCCCACTTGTTTTTACTCTGCATTTTAATAATTAACATTTCTTATAACAAGATTTGTTAATATTTATGGTTTAATTTTAATTATTTTTCATTTAGTTATTTTAAAAAAGATTCTTTAAAAAGAATTAAACATACAATGCAGACAGTGACAAGCAGTATGACATCTAACATGTACAGATAACTAACTTATATAATTCCATAAAGGAGCCTGTCAGTTTAAGGAGGATTACCATTCTGAATTATTGGCAGCAATCCACTTCTGTAGTCTGTATTTTCCTATATAATTATAATTAAATAAAGTTCTTTTTTTTTTTTCCCTCTCTCTTACCCAGAATTATGGCAAAGTTAACTAATTACTGAAATAAATACATATTTTTCTTCTATTAGTTCCACATCTGCCTATTACTTTTCATACATTTAAAATATTTGGTGACTGTGGAGAACAAAAGGTGGATTGCTTTTGTTTGTTTGTTTATCTATTTTGGTTTGGGCTTCTAGTAAAGCCATATGAATGAATGAGTCTTGAAGAAGTAAAGGAAGCTGAAGATGGCTTTGATGAGACTGATAGGAAAGCTATTGGTATGTACAGGTATAGTGAGATACCTATCCAGATTAGCAGTGCACATCACTATTTTACATGTTCCTAAAAAATAAACTCAGCATCTCTTGAATAGTAATGTCTGCTGACTGACACAACTGCCTTTTTCCACTTTCTATTCTTTTGATGTCAGATAGAACCCACATTACTGTCCTATTTCTTCCTGCCAGTGGCACAGAGAAACAGTTTACACCATATTTTGCTAACATGTTCTGTTAGAACAAAATTATTTACTCTGAAAGCTGGATATTTTTTAAAAAGTGCTGAACAGGCCACAGTGGAAACCACTGTTATACATCCTCAGTTGAGCTGAAGATACATTGGGCCACCGTGTGTTTGGAGGTGTGCTACGTTTGAAGTGTTATGGTCTCAACATTTATCCAAATTACACAAGTAGGGCTCATCCTCTGCCTGATTAAAGAGTACCCCTCAGTCTGCCACACCAAAGACAACTCTGCCACACTAAAGACACTTTCTGCTAGTCTTTAGGACTTTGTGCAATGATGATAAATATTCAAAGAAAGAAGTTCTGAATCCCATTTTCTCTCTTCTGTTTTGGATGGAGTTTTCTGTGCAGTTCAAGACAAAAAGAATGGACAATTGGTTGTGGGAATCCCTTTTCTTTCATGTGCACAAGAAAAATAGGAAAAACAAGATCTCATCATACATGGCTCCACTTTTCTGATAATGTTTTGCATATGGGGTGCATGCCACCTATATGAGGATGGCATGCCATTAAAGAAGAAAACTGTATTTTAGTGGGTCATCAGGTCAAACACCCCTGCTCCAGCAGGGTCATTCCAGAGCACATGGCACAGGACTGCATCCACACAGTTCTTGACTATCTCCAGTGAGGGAGACTCCACAACGTCTCTGGACAGCCTGTTCCAGTGCACGGCCATCCAAACAGTAAAGAAGTTCTTCCTCATATTCAAGTATAACTTCCTGTGCACCAGTTTCTGCCCATGGTCTCTTCTGCTATTGCTTGGCACCCCTGAAAAGAACTTGACTTGGCTCCATCCTCTGACAACATCCCTGCAGATACTTACAGACATTGATGAGGTCCTGTCAACAGGTCCCCTCTGTTTTCTCCTCTTGAGGCTGAACAGGCCCATTCCCTCAGCCTTTCCTCATAAAAGGAAAAGATGCTCCAGTCAATAAACTAGTGTGGTTTTAAAAGCCAGCTATCCCTAATAAACAGCTATTGTGTTTGCTTTGCCTTTTACTCAAGGTAGATTTTAATGGCTTTTCTAATTCTTCAGGAAAACGTTCATTTGAAGTTTATATTGAAGGAAGGCACAGGGGAGACCAAATCAATGTCTATAGATACCTGAATGAAGGGTATAAAGCAAACGGGGCCAAGGTGTTTCCATTGGTCCCTGTGACAGGACCAGAGAACATGGGCACAAACTGAAACACTGGAGGTTCCCTCTGAATATCAGGAAACACTTCTTTACTGTAAGGGTGACCAACTGAAACATTGCGTGGTCTTCTTCCTTGGTGATGCTCAGAAGTTGTCTGGACATGGCTCTGGACAGCCTGCCTCGGGCTGGTGCTATTTGAGCTGGGGTTGAATCAGGTGACCTCCCTTCCATGCCCAGCCATGGTGCAATTCTGGAATTCTGTGACACACAGCGCACTGTTCTTAGGCATAACCGTGACACAATCAACCTTATTCAACTATTTATTGTAACTAAGAAAAATGAGGCATGAAGTTTACACAAAATAAAAAAGCTAATGTGATCAAAACATTCCCTCTGTCTAGATTCTACCTGTATTTATTGCTGTTGAATTGTTAAAATGACTAAAATAATTCTAGGACTAACACAGTGTATCTAGTAATGCACTCTCAGAGAAAGAAAAGAATTCACATAAATATGTGGAAGTTGTGAACCAAAACTATCATGTATTGTTGCTAGAGTATAATAACATTGTAAATTTTTTTGTGTGATTTTTTTTTGGGTTTTTTTTCTGAATTTCACAGTCGTTTTCAGCTAGTGCAACTAATAGCTGCTTTTAGTTCAACAAATTTCAGTAAAGCATTTTCCTTTTCTATCTTGCAAGTATTTTTATAGATGGAGACTGCCATCTACTGATTTTACGTTTCAGTTTTCATTATTTTAAAACTGTCTGGTAAATACTAGTGTAAGTACTGCAATTCCTCCCTAAACTAATCTCATATTCAGAATCATGCAAATATTTAGTACCTGCTCTAATGTTTTCGTGCTTCATCTCAAATGATAAATGCTTGCACAATTTGTTTGTTACTCTAGTTTCCCAAATTCGGTACTGATGAATTAAGAAAATTAATTTTAATATTATATTATTGAATAAAGATTGGCATAGAAGCCTTTCTAGCTCAAAAATTTTAAGACTGCAAACTCAAGAGTTACTCAAATAATTTAAGTAATTAAGATGCACTAGACATAATTTTAAAATGCATACAAAATGTTCCAAAGGTGCTTATTATTATTTTTACTTTTGAATTTGGCAGCAACACTTGCAGGAATGGAAATGTCTTCAGAGGAGGCAAAAATATGTGAAGCTAAGAGAAAGTTGTGGAAAGCAGTATGCAAATGAAGTTTACAAGTGCTCCAAAGGACATTTGGGTTATAATTCATCTTTATTGGTCAAGACAATTACATTCTTTCAGAAGATGTAGAATACTTCAATATATAGAATTGAACTAGTAATTAAAAAAAAAATCTAGAAAAATGAAATACAAGAGACTAATGAAACAGGAAATTTTTGGAAGGAGTGGATTCATAGGGCATCTGACCTGCTCGATTTGTTAATTCATTTTGTGAGAGCTAATCGTCCACTTTTGTTCAAATGCATGAAAGATTTATTTTGCTGTGCATGCTTATCAGCATGTATGCAACCCTACTGAGATCTCTGAGTTTCACTAAGAAGGTGGTGTCCACTTGTTCACAGTTTCTTTTCTTGGTGGGAGTAGTCTAACAGGATTATTCTACCTTTATTTCCCCTTAGACTTGGACAAATCAAAAGCCCATCAGGAAAAGTTTCAGTTATGCAAACTGAGGAAAGCTGGGGGACTTGTTAATTTATTGATTGCTCTGTAAATTCTCTAATGGTAGCAGAAGTTGTGACAGGGTGCAGCAGAAATATCAAAGGACTCCCATGATTACTTCTGCGTATGTTAGCAACTCTATTAGATGTTTCTGAAAAGCACTGAGAATTAGTACAGAATGTTTAATAATTTTTCAGATTCAGACCGGTTTTCTCTTTTCCTTCTTTCTAAGTTTTTTGGGAGGGAGTTTATTCTTAAGTGTCAGGAATCAAATATTTTTCCAAGAGCAAAAAGAATAGGACAACCAAATAAAATGGATAG
The DNA here is from genome assembly GCF_001522545.3 of Parus major. Taxonomy (NCBI): domain Eukaryota; kingdom Metazoa; phylum Chordata; class Aves; order Passeriformes; family Paridae; genus Parus; species Parus major. Next base: position 41,944,814 of record NC_031771.1, read on the forward strand.
AATTACAGGAATTTCAATTTTAAGATCTGAAGAAAGAAAATAGAGGCCTTTCTTGATTTTCATTTGATTTCTATAATGAAGAACCAATTCTACAATTTATCATTGCATAAATAAGAACCTCTGAGGAACCTTGTAAACTCTCAGGAATGAGTATGAGTATCCCCAAAGTCACTCATCCCTTTTAAGAAAATTGGCTCAACCTGCCTTTGGCTTCTAAGGTCCACAGGCCACACCAGCTGACTTAACTTCAGCCAGGTACAAGAGATCCTAATTGCTCAAAGATTAATGGACTGGAGGGGAACAAGAAAAACCCTGGTGCTTTTGGTGTTTTCTGTGTCTGGGTATTTTTCATTGGTTGGTTGGGTTTTATATAGTGATTGTATTTTAAATAGTAACTATGAAAATAATGAACATGGTAAGGCATGGTGAAAATAAAATACACAAAGATTTCCCTGATGTTGCTTACGGAATGGTGAAGTATTTAAATGTTAAACTGAAATCTAGTTTAAATAAATTAAAGTAAAATGTATGTTACAGATTTAAAAATCTCATTTAAACTCTACAATGGACAAAATCAGCATTAAAAACTTAAGTGAAGAATGAGGCACAGTCCTTGAAGTGTCTAGTAGCTTTACTAAAATATTTTGTAGGCTGTGCCTCATATGCATTTTATTTCAAAAGCTCTTTAAATCACAATGATCTTGGAAGAAGCTAATTAAAAATTGTCCTGAAATTCTTATAACAAATTAAAGTAGAAGCAGACTATTCAAATATAGTCTTCTTTGAACATTTTAATAACTTCAGTCATTTTAAAAATTATTTACACTAGAAGCGTCATTGTATTTCCTTATTCTTTTCTAGTATCTCAATGTGTTTGCTGGTTAATGAACACCTCAACCTGAAGGTCTGAAAGTTTCCAGAAGGCAAATTTCTCAAAGCCATTGTAAACTGCTGCATTCAGAATTACCAAGACAAGTATTTATGTTTATAAATATAAATTATAAATTAAATATGTTTACCCACAATACTTGTATATAAACTGGTGAAATACAAGGCAGGTTCATCGGAATAGCTAAACATGGGGGAATAGATCTGAAACAAGAAGGTACTAGAAATTTTTCTAAATCATTCACATTATGCAAAATGTTTGTAATCATTAGATCTAAAGGCCACTTCTTAAAGGTTGAAAAGGTATTTGATTATTTTTGAAGGGAAAAAAAGATCTGAAAAAATCAAAGAATTTGTATAGAATTTATGTAATTCTATGGTAAGAATATTACCAAAGCACAGGTATTTTGCAATTTCATGGTTAGATATTTTTCTGAGCTGAAGTTGAGTTGGCTCTAATTTTTGTTGTTGGCATGTATCTTGGTCTTTATTAAAAGTCAGTTCCTTTTTCTCTTGTGAGAATTTATTGCAATATTAGAATAAATTGTTACTTGTTATTACAGCAGAAGTTGGACAATAAGAAAAACAGTTATGTGATAAAAACATGTATTGCTTGAAAAAAAATTAATTAAGATCACATGTTCTGACATAAATTAGTTCAAACATGGTTTTCTATTCCTTTGGTAAGCCTATTGGTAGATACTCACTGGCAGATACAACTGCTGGAAGCTTTTATTTTGCAGATTCAAAGGGATAACTAGT
>NC_031771.1:41946657-41949111 GCF_001522545.3 Parus major
CAACTGCTGGAAGCTTTTATTTTGCAGATTCAAAGGGATAACTAGTAGATGCATTTCAGAGACAATGCCTTATCTGTTGTTACCTGCCACTTCAAACTAGAACACTAACTAGTAGTTTTAAATGTAAATAGGTCATCAGGGACTTTAGATACGATTGCACAGTCCCTTCAAGTATCAAAGCTGGCTGCTATAAAAGTAGCATTGCTTCCTCTCAGCAGCGAGCCTCCCTCCCACTACAGTGGCTGCTGCAAGGGACACAGGCAGTGTGTGACAGTGGAAGCAGATGCGATGGGAAAAGAGCCAAACCTCCCCTTTGGTGACCCTGTCTTTGTCCAAGCCAAGTGACCACACAGTTGTAATTAAAGCCATCAGATGTGACAAAGCAGCAGCAGCAAAATCCAAGGTAATCTGCAGGTTAGAACCAGATGTTTCTGGTGCTGGGTCGGTTACACGGTTAGGAAGAAAAGGCTCCAAGAATGTTAGCCAACCTTGCTTTACAAGGATTATGCAGATTGTGACAGGCTTTCAAGTCAACATCCACTCATTTTAGTATTCTAGAGTGATGTGAAATTTGGTTTCAAAACCAGTTTCCTCAAACAGATCCTCAACAGGTCAGCATGGATCAAAAAGGAACACACTAAGCAGGTGGTCGTTCTGTGGCTCTCAAGAACATCATGCACGTTGGCGATGGCATTCTTCTAGAAAACACAGCTATAGTTAATGGAAGTGCACTGGAAATTTCTGCATTTCCGGCCCAATGTGGTCCTATCATTAACCAATTCACAAAATATCTGCTGCTCCTAATTTGGCATTGCTCAAAAGTTATGTTGGCTCTCACAAAGCCTATGTTGAGTCAATCAGAACTGTCAATACACAGCAAAGTCACACTGATGACAAGAGCAGAGCAATAGTACTTTTAGGAGAATAGTTTCATAAAACCACCACACCATCTCTAAACTGTCTTGTTCCTTCAGAATCCTACAAAATACTGCCAAAAGAGAAGTAGCATTAAAAATATGACCTCATTTTGGCCACAGCTTTGGCAGAAAATGCAAATGCGGATCATCTCCACAGCTGTGTTGGTTGTTCTGATCTTATCAAAGAATAATTTGTTACTGCAACATTGCAGTAAGTACTTGTTATGCTCCCATTCATGCATGGTGTGAAGAGATAGTGGAGCATCCGTATGTTTTCTTAAGAATTATCACTGGTTACTAAAGATCTTCTGGCAAATTTGATAGATACAGCCTGACGTTATTTGTAGCCTCCTGGTTTCTTTGCCCTATTCTGGCTCTGATAATTCCGCATTTTTGTAGAAAATATTCCTGCATTTTCTCCTGGATGTTCCATTCCTGCTGTACCCTATTATCTCTACTACATTTCATCATAAGAGCACTATCCTTTGTGAGAGTAATTAATATTAGTTTTCCTTATGTCACATTCTCCTCCCCTAAAAGCTAGGATTTGAGTATTATGAATCAGTAACAAAAATAAGTGTTTTCACTAATGCTTTTCAGAGTTCTTCCAGTGGAAAAGCTCATGGTTAGCTCTTGGGGAGCACTAGTGGTAAAGAGCCCCCTGTCACTACAGTATCTTTGCATAAAAGTTTGGTCACAATTGTGAATCAAATGGAGAAACAGAACCGCTTGAAAAGTAACGCAGAAAGGAAATCCATGACAATTTCCAGTCAAGTTCTTTACTTCGTTCTAGACACAAACACGAATTAAACTGCTATAAATACTTTGATACGTTGCTATTCAGGTATCAACTAAAAAATAAAATCCTTTTAACTGAGAGAAAAAATTGGGATGACTTACACAGTATTACTCCAAAGCGTTTTATTTCACTGAAAACGGTGTGCCGCAATCTTTTGCTGCAGCATAACAGGTTTTTTTTTTTTTAAATAGTCGCCGCATATTTATCAGCTAGTATTAAAAGCCTCGGATACACGAAAGGGTTGAGGCAAACACCTCTGGTTTCTGCTGTTCTGGAAATTTCACAGGTTTATACACAGGAAAGAAGAAACCACAGACCTCCACTGGAACGGGTTCGTTGAATCCCTAAATACCTCGGGATGCATTACCCGGAGAGGACCCGGGATATCACTTGTTCCGCTTTGGGAATGCGCGGGTGACCGCGTTCTGTGCCGAGTTCATTATGCCGGTGGGGAAGCGCCTCAGTTCAGCAGCGCCTCAGTTCAGCGGAGCCTCTTCTGCGGGCTCTTCCGTGAGCTCGGCTGGGGGCTGTGCGCCTGCAGCCCGGTGTCCACTCTCCCGCCCGGCGGCCCCGGTGGCTCCGCGCCGCCGCCATTTCCTGCGGCCACGGGGTGAGGTGAGGCGAGGTGAGCCGGGGTCAGAGAGGCGCGCACCCACCGCGCCTGCGCGGGACACGCGCCCTCCCCCGCCCCCCTGCGCACGCGTGGCGAGGGGCGCGCGCAGAGCGGGGAATCACCTC
>NC_031771.1:41949938-42028680 GCF_001522545.3 Parus major
TCGGTGGCCGCTCGGCCCCGGGCCCTCCCCGCGGCGGGACAGCTCTGCGGGGCCTCGGGCTCCGGGCGGTGGCGAGAGCGTGCCCCGCTCTCCTTGCGGCAGGTGGGCTGGAGCTGCGGGGTTGCGTATGCGCTTTGTAGGCTTCTCTCTTTTCCCCCCCCCTTTTTTTTGTTTGTTTGTTTGTTTGTTTGTTTCCGATAACTTCATTGCGATAACTGCAGCGTGCTCACGCTCGTTAAACCTGAGCGATCCTCAGTAGCCCCCAGTCCTTTTTCGAGTTACTGCGGCCTTAAAGTCTCTGTGTTAAATACTCCGTGCATACAGGTGTGAAATATGACCAACGAGGGACTGGAAATCCGTGGTACTTCCAATTTTATTTTTGGGTTAAGGTGGATCAGGATTTCTGGTTGGTTTCACTTTCAAATTCCAGCTGCTTTAGGCCTCGATATAAATTGGAAATGTTAGTTTTTTTCCCATGAGGAGGAGTGCTTGTGACCTAATCAGACATATTAGCAGTGAGATTTTTGTAAGGCCTTTGTTTTCATGTGCTGGTGAGAGTTAACCTACCAAGAGGCACAGGGAAGGTCAGGTATGGTTTGGGTGGAATATGAAACTCCATGTAGAGGCAGAGTGGCCGATCACAGAACCTGATCCTCTAAATCCTTAAAGTAGGTATTTTTTCTTAAATGACTTCTTAAATGAGTGGTTGACAAGCAGTGCTTTCGGTGGCAGTATTGGCTGGACCTGGCCTGCCTCAGATCTGCAACAGCACAACGGTTTGTGGAATTGTGTCCTGTAACTAGCTTGAGGAAATGATCCAGGGTAAAATTAACTACCTTGGTTTTGTGTTTTTGTTTTTCCTTTTTAATGTGGTTATATTTAACCTATATAATTTCTCTGGCTAACAGGTGTGTCAGGAGGGAAGAGGATTGTTTAAACAAATACCCTAGTGAAAGAAGTACTTCAGAAATGCACCTCGTCTGTGGTAGTCCTGGAAAAGTTCAGTATGAACAGTTGCAGTTGTTTCACAATATTCAGTTTTACAGAAACAATATTGACTTTGTTTATAAATATCTGTGGGGTTTGGGCCTGTTATTTGAAATTAGACAGCATTTGATTGTTGTAATAGAGGATTCTACTTGAAAGTAACTCTGTGTTTTAATTTTTTTAAATTAAACTCTTAATTTTCATATGTATTCACTTAAGACACTTCCTTAGACTCATTACAAACACTGCTTTCAGATTACCAGACATAATGTACATAGTTTAGGTTCTTTTTGTAGAATATGGTAATTTTGTCTGAGAATTTTGTTGGTAAGGCAAGGGTTACTGCTTCTTAACAAACAATTCAAACAGGGAAAAAAACCCCAAACTTCCGGGTTGATATTTAATAGTTTAAGGTGCCATTCAGCCATGTCTTGTTTTTTATTTCTTCCGCTTCACGTTCTTACATGGAAAAGTTTAACATGTTTAGGCAAAATAAAAGAACGTGAGGAAAGCAGAGTGTTTTCATTACTAATGCTCTTCTATGGACCCCAAAACTTCTGCTGTAGCTAACTTTACTCTCTTTGTACTAAGCAATTTAAAACTGAGTGGTAATTACCTTAAATTTAATTTGTAGTGTTGGTTAATTAGCTTCTTAGTATAGAATTTCACTGAAGTCATGAATCTTCGTGGTTGGACTGGTCTTGCAAAAGAAATTGTTGCTTTTGAGAGCTTTGTGCTTTTGCTTTTTTTCCCCCTCTGTTAAATTTCTGCAAAAAGTTGAAGATATAAAATAGTAGTAGAGATACTGGCCCTACCTTCTCCACATGTTCTTTATATGAAATATTTTTATCAACTTGGAAAGTTAAGAATTTTTTTATTATAAACTAATAAACTTGTGTTGAAAATAGTTGTGAATCAAAAATGCGGTTTTCTTCACTAGGTAATTTCCTCATTTGAAAGCAGCTTCTTATTTTATCTACGCTTTCCTTCAGGAGATACATATAATTTGTTGTCAGTGTCTCATGGTTTCAGCTTAGTTTTATAGATGAAGACTATGGATAGCTCTCCTCTTAGAGTAGAAAATTAGTATCCTAATACAGTATTTAATGCAAAATACAAAATATAATTCAGAAAAAATGGAATTACAGCTGAAAGGTGCCTGTTCATCACGTTGTAATGGGTTAGTTTTTCTGGAGTCAAAGACTTTGGTAGATATCTGAAGTGAAGCAATGTTCATGTTAGCATTTCAGCCTTTTTAAAGTACTAGCTTCTCTATGGGTGCTACAAACTGTGAAGGCCAAATGAGAAAGCAGATGTAGAACTGTTTCTGAGGAATGGTGATATTAGTAGGTAGTGGCATAGCAAAGTCAGTAGTGATTGTTCTTGCCATTCTTACTTTCTGTTTATTTACTTTACAAAGTATTTTTAACCTTTCAGTGTTGATGAACTGCCTCACCACTGAAGGGGTGGCACAAGACCAGGCGAGTCACCAGGCTGTTGGGAGAACAGAGTAGCTTTATCTCTAGAGGAGAAAAAAAATGTGAGGCTACGGATAGTGGCCAAACCATTCAACTGTTTCTCACACCTTAAGCTAATCCTGAATTATTGTTAGTAGCATTGGTATTAATATTTTAGTGGTCTTTCAGAATAAAAGGATGTGTTGGAAGCACACCTTCTGTCCCATAGCAGAATCTGAAATAAAAGATCTCAGTGTCTGTCTGTAACTCCGGCACAAGCAAATTTCTCTATATCCATTAGGAAGGTATCTGATTCGCTTCTCTGGATGGTCCACCTGGGGAAAGGAACTTCCTAGTATAGTTGATTATTTTGTTAACTCGGTGGGAATCTGTAATAATTTGAAACTCTGGCGGACATTGCACTGTTTATTTGTTGTAGGACTTAAAAAGATGTGAAATGCAAAATCACAGAAGAGAAAGAAGACTCAGGGTTAATGCGGCTGCCCTGAAGGATTGAATTCTCTATCCCTACTGCTGCCACAAAATTCCTTTGTCATGTAAAAGCCACTTCAGTTTTGGCATACCTCACCCCTGAGCGTTTAAATTTATAGTCTTAGTCTTCTCTTACCATACATTTTGTGTATATTATAAATTCTTTATTATAACCACTTCTAGAATATATAATCATATACATAAAACATTTTGGTCCCCAGTGGTTGTCATATATTTAATATTATGTGGAAATAACAAGGCTTCACACATTCTTTCAACAGTTTAGAGCTGCAGACTTTCCAACTGTTGGACTCTTTCCAACTATTACATTTTGTCATTAAAATCACTGATTAAGTTTCCTTATTCTGTACTAATGTTCTGAATTATATTATGAAATCATCACTAATAGTATTAATATTTTATTAAATATAGATCCTTAAAAATTAGTTACATATATGAAATTCAAGGCTGATAATGGCTTAGAGTGTGATGCCTTGAAGCTTAGTAGATACTATGGGCATTCCTCATATTCATGATTAAAACGTAGCCAAATTAGGCATAAGTGTGCCTACTTCAGTGTTTTGTTCTTAAAACTGTATGTTTGATAATCTCAGAGTGTGTGAGAAGGCTTCAGTTTTGAAGCTAATGTCATTTTACCAATAATGACAGCCTGGCACCACAAGATAAATGGTGTTAGACTATTATCCTGTTGTTAAAACAGAAGAAAGCACCTGGAATAAGACAGATCCAATTAAAGTGGATTTTCAAAATATATATATGTGACATCATTCTTCTGTAGAGGTCCTTCTAGAGTTCCACTAAAAAGGAGATTTGCAGGTGATAATCTGAAATGGTTTTTGATGTATGTTATTTTGGTATATGACCAGATCCATAAAATAATATGGAAGAGTCAAAATTTATTTAGATGGATTTTGTGTGTCCAGCCCCAAATAAAATTTGTGTCCATGTTAGGGGTTTCTAGGTTTTCACTAGTAAAGGTTTCCAAAGTAGAACACTGAAGTTTTGTTCTCATTCACAGCTTCTAGAATCTTATCACAACTGAGCATCTTGGCATCTGAATCTGTTTACTATTCATAAATTAGGCAATCTGTAAATTAGGCCTTCACTTGTTCAAAGGCATGTTCAAACCACACCTCAGGCACACCTATGGAATTGGACTTGGACCAAAACCCTGTGGTGACTCTCCCTTTTGTTCAGAAGCACAGAGGAGTGAGGAGGAAGAGGTTTTGTTTGTGTCTCCTTTAAAAAAAGAAACACCCAAAGTAAACAACAAGCCAACAAAACTCCAAAGCCTAGAACCTCACTTTTCCTTGCAGACAAGATGATTAAAGTCTAATTGGGCTAAAGAGATCTACGTGGTCAGTTGTTTTCTTGGAGGAAAAGGAGATGGTATATATACCTGTATTCTGGCCTGTGTGCCATTTAAAAGTTTGAATGCCATTACAAATGAACCTGGGACTTAATGTCGGTTGTTTGCTGCCCTTCAGCCTATAGAGACATTTATACTTCTGGTGCTGCTCTGTCCAGTAAAGCTTTACTTTTTATTTTTGCTTCCATATTCTGAATATTGCCACTGAAATGAAAAGTTAGGAGTTGATGCATCTTCCCAGTGCTGCTGTACAAAATGAGAACACATCTTTTTCCCCCTGCTGGTGTATTAAAAGAATATATTACTCCTGCTTTGATTGCAAGATCTTAGATATGTGTACTATAAGGACAGGGACCAGGATTGAGTACTAACCTTACTTACATCCTAGGCCTTCAGAAACAGGTGAAGGCAAAATGCTGTGTTACTTAAATAGTTTGCACCTCTGTTAACTTTTGAAAAGTCTTACTGAATGATGTAACTCTTCCTGGCTTTGGTACTTAAGAATTGTAGATCCTTTTGAATGGAATCCCCTTTTTGTGGCCTGTTTTAGTGAAGGTTGTGCTGCCTATTACAGCCAGAATGGGCCACAGAACTTACTAACCATGTTGCATAGTAGTGATCTTGCTGCGAGACACTTAGAAAAGGAGGAATATATGGGAATGGGCTGATCATCCAGCATGATGTCAGAATTTCAAGTGCTTTATGGTAGAGAGTAGTATTGGTAGTGGCCTCATCTACAAGAGTTTTTAGCTTGCAGCGCCACAAGTTTGTGAGTGTATCTTCATTGCTTACAGAAGAATGATCCCAGATCCCATAAACATGTCATTATCTGCTGAACTGGTAGCTCTCCAGAAAGTTTCATCACTTTCTTCATTGGGGCAAGTATTTCAGAACGTAGAGGAGCCAGGCTGGCCTGTAAGATGTGGCTCTTGTGGGAGGTTATTGTTTGAGTTTCCTAATGTACTTTAGAAACACTGAGGAAATATATACTTTTACATTTTAAATTATGATCTTAATGATATGAGATACTAAGCTGCCTAATAAAAAAGATACTTCAAAACACATTAATACAGCTAATTTAATATTTCAAATTCTGAGAATCCTGCTGCTGTTATAAATAAAACATAAGTCTCCCTTTTTATAGTTGAGTAAAGTTTTTAATGAAGTAGTTAATAATAGTTTCTGGCATTTAGGAATATTTGAAGTGTTTGGTGGCTATTTTATTGCATGTTTAATGCAATGGCAGTGACTGCCTGATGAGTTTTGGCTATTACTGACATGGACCCTGGCAGAACAATGTTCCAAGAGTTAGAGGTTGCTGTTGAGAAGATGGTTGTGAATACAGAGAAGGTAGACTCCTGCTGGTGTGCTAAGGTAGAAGGTATGTAATTTTTCAGATTACTATTGCTAGAGAAATGTTAAATGCTTGGATTTTCACCAGTCATCCAAAAGCCGTAAGATACATTAGGAGAAGTAACCTGTCTTGTTTTATGTGGTAACTTTCCTAGACCTTAGTTCCCCAAAGCTTAATTTGAAACCTACAGTGTGAAGTTGTAGAAAGATAAAAAATATTTTGCCAAAATCTGCTTATTTCCTTGGCTCAGTAAACAAGTAGGAATTTTTTCTCGATTAAAATCTGTAGATAGTTGCCTTTTTTTAAACCTGATTTCCTAAGAAAATGGGATTTATGCTTTTTCCTTGTTTTCTCTCATGCTTTCCTTACGTATTCACCAGTAACTTTTGAAATCATTGATCAGTTGTAACCATGTTTGTAGGAGGGATGGAAATCACAGACTGTAATGTTACCACAGGTTTTGGGAAAATGGGTAGAAGCTGGGTAGAGAGAAATATGTTACTGCTCTCTCTTGAGAGATAATGCAATAGGATTTTCGTACTGACCTGTTTTTTTCAGCATGCACCGGGTCTGTGTTGGATAGGAGAACAGAGTTGTATGTATCATCAGGGCTTGAGGAGACAGGAAGAATATTGGGCTATTTTGGAAAGGGATGGGGACCAAAAATATAGTGGTGTAACATTATAGCAAAATAATAATAAAAAATAATATTTTTCTGTCAGCTTAAGAACAGAGGACAGTATTTCCCAAATTGGATTTCCAATAAGCCCGCTCCTCTGTCTTGTAACATGGAGTTGAAAAGCAGGAGCTGAATTTATGTCTAGAATGGCATTTCTTGGCTTCTTTCCTGTCTGGCCTTTGCATTACCTATTTGTCATAATACACAGCAGACTAAAAACTACCCCTCATTATGTTCAACTTAAAGATTTTTATCAAATCTCAGAAGAGAAATCTAGGGTGTCCTGCTGGTTGGTTTAGAAAAACTTAGTAATGGTAAAAGTGATGAAAGCTATTCGCTTGTGCTGCTTTCATTTCTAGACAATTCTCTGCTGTATAGTATGAAATATACTTGTCAAACCTTCAGTAACTGACATAATCCTCACAAATTTTAATTTATTTCAAGTATTAAACCAGTTCAGTTTTAAAATACAGCAGACTGCAAAATAAGTGTTTTGGACTAGTGCTTATTTTAAAGTAGTTTTCATAGTAACAACAAATACTGTAAAGGAAACAGGGTTTTCCTCTACTGTGAGTAGAAAAGCAAGTAGCAGCATGAATCACAGCTTCCAAGAACTGTCAGAGCAGGAATGCAGATTCTCTCTCTCTCACACACACACATACACACACACACACACTTTCTTGTCACTTTTAATTTAGTAATGTGATTTAATAAAGTTTTCTTGCCATCCATAGCAGCAACATCCATTATGTGTAATCAAGTTACTACTAGCAGTTGTGTATTTGAGAACTGCAGTTTAGAGCTAGTATGGTAGTTCCACTGATAGTTCCTTAACTGCTCACCAATTTAACATACAATATATTTTTTCTGGAAATGTTTTTGTTATGAAAGTGTTCTACTTCAGTTTTTTATATAGTCTTTTTTTTCAGCTCAGAAGCTTTAGCTAAACATTTTGTGCTGCCCTAGAGCTTTTCATGATGTTTCATAGATAACAAGATAGGGTTTCAGCCTTGAGAAGCTTGTGATCTGAATTTCACTGACATAGAAAATGATGACAGTGACCTCAGAAAGGGGGACAAGGATTCAAATTAATAAGCGAGTGAATTAAACAAGTTCTCATTTCTAAGAACATGATAAGATAGATCAGCAACAAGTAATATGAGAATATAGAAGCAAAAGACAGCATAAAGCAAGCCCAAATAATATACAGATTAGTAGGAAAAGAAGCAAAGTACTTTGCAGGATGTGGGAAGCATAATGAAATCAGAAAAGTAGTCTGAATCAAGAGGAAGAGTAACTAGAAGGTTTTATGAAATAGGGCAGGAAAAAGATCTATTGAAACTTAAAAATTATATTGATGGGTTTAGCTTTTCTGAAGAAAAAAAATGAGACAGGAAAAGGATTTGAGAATATACTGTTTTGCTCACTTTGGCAGGGAGTTTAGGATACAGATTCTGGTACTAAGTTTTTTTTTTTTTAACTCTAAGAAATTTAGCTGTCACTCAGACTTGATTTTAAAGTGAGCAGCAAAACAGGCAGCTCTGACTGAAAATTTAATCTCGGGCATTCCTGTTGCTCTGTTGTCACCTTCTATTACAATTTTTTCTACAAGTTGGAGGATTTCATATTAATTTCAGTACAATTGAGGGTGGGACTATAGAAGTTTTTTAACATCAATGATAATTGACATACTACCATTTTATCTAAATAAAAAGGATCACAAACTTTTTTCATTAAAATAACTGAAATTGCTTTACCAAATTATTTTAGTTAAATTCGTACTGCCTTTATAGAGACAATTAGATTTATGGTTGGTTTAGACTGATTTGAATTAAACTTTGTGTTGCCAACATAAGAAATGAAAAATAATCTTGAATAAACTGGCATAGTTTTTTTTTAAAAATGCACCTAATCTTCCTGTATATCTCTGTAGAATATAGTTTTCCATTTCTTATCTGCATACTGGTATTTGATTCAGATCATTGATTTCTAACTTCAGAATATTTTATTTGACCACTTAGAAAAATAAATATGTAGGTGATAATGGTCTGCATTTCTTATCCCATTAGACTTGGCAGTAGATCTTCCTCAAACACTGGCATTGTTCTTCACCAGGCTGACAGCTTCTTCTTTCTGTGTTACATATACTGGGGACAAGGTGGTAAATATCAGAGGTTTAGAAGTTACTTTGTTTTGGTTATTTTATGTCAAAGGAAATCTGCCTATCCTTTCGTACAATAGGAGGGAATAGATTTAGGTGTGCCTTAAAGGAGATACTTTGCTGCATGGGGGTGCTGAATAGAAGATATTAACAGTGGTTAAATAGGAGTAGTTTTTTCCAGCAGCGTTATCATCAGTTAGATGATATTACCAAGTTGGTGCATGTGTATTTAAAACACAGCATGGTGTGTAGGAATACAGAATTTATGATCTGTAGCAGGTGGAGAGCTGATTCCTCATTGAATAAGTAGAGTATTTATATAATTATAGAAATCTCTCTTGTATAGTTAGCTTTTGCCAGCACATCTTACTGAAATAGTTGGGTTTTTTTTAATGAGGGGAATTTGGTTAGTGAGAGGAGTCTAGTGGTGTTGCATGCCGTGTTCTCTGAGAGTTTCAGGTTGTGTTCTGGGGTAGTTCACATGTCCTGTTTGAACTATAGTACACACAGTTAAAATTTAATTTATGCATTTTATTTTCAGAAGTTTGCATAGTGTATTATTGATGTTCTGCAAGGTCATAATGCAATCCAAAGCAATTATAATGCAATAATTGTAATATTAATGTTTTATATACATTGTTTCATCTGTAAATTTCATATTACCATTGGGCTATTGCATTTGTCTCGCAGGTTTGGATTTCAGAGCTGTCTTAAGTGGTGTGCAATGTTGAAGTTCTCCTTCATGAGTATTTACATCGTTCTATTGACTAGAAAAATTGGAAAGTGAAATTGTGGACAATTTAAGGATGCATATAAAATGGCTGAAATGGCCGGAGAGAAAACAGAAATCAAGGGCTCATCCCCAAATTTTTTTTTTTGACAGATGAATTTTCATTAAACTGGATTTTCTTTTTTTCTGTTTTTCAGAAGATTGTGCCAAAGAAGACTTTTATTCAGATGACATCACATTTGGACTACTAATGCTACCCACCCACTCTACAAGGCACAATGTATTTCTAGGTAATTTAAGTAAGTATGTAGATTTTATTGCTACTAGAACAGTAATGCTTTAAACAGAAACATCTCTTTTTCAACCTCAGGCAAGGTAGACATTCCACTTCAATTTGAGATTCAAATTAATGGTGTGTGTGGGCAAGAATAAACTTCAAATAAGCTTTTTATAAGCTTTTATCCTGTACACTGGAGCATGGAATGAAACAGCTAAGCTGTACCTGAGCTGCCTTGGAAACTAGAAGGAAGAAAAAACCCAGAGCTTATGAAGGCACCGTCCCCAGCAATGCAGCGTGCGAAGGTGGCCCTGTGGTTTCAGGAGACTAAACTAATATCTCTCCCAGGGACATCTTGCAGTGAATGAGTGCATGTACTGGCATGCTCACTGCTTTTCTGAGTGTTTGTTTGTTTGGGTTTTTTGTGTGGTGTGATTGTTTTTGTTTTTGGTTGGTTTGGTTGGATTTTTGTTGTTGTTTTGGATTTTTATTATTTTTTTAATCTTGTTGAGGTGACTTGATACCCCATTCATGTAAGGATATAGCAGAAGAATGTATCTTAATGGTTTCAAGTGCTGCTATCTCTGTTCACATGTCACCTTATTTATGGAAGGGTTGCTTCTCCCTGCTTCCTTGATTGTACACTGTGTACTGTCCAGCTGACAATGGGCCAGGAGGTGCAGATTTTCATCTTTTCAAGATTTGTCCATGTCATATCTTGCAGTAAGGTTGCTGATTGCTTTGTGCATCACACAGAGAGAAGCACAGAACAGCAGGGTCATTTGTTTATGGTTCATCTTTTGAGCAGCAAAGGGATTTTAATCCATGAAGATCATGGCCATGGCCCTCTGTAGACTTCATGTATGTGCTTTTATGGTTTATCTTTCTAAGTAGGTTTTATTTTTTAGATATGTTGTTTTTTTTTGACTGGTTCAAAACATACGCTTTTATACTGAGTCAAGAAAACCTAAGAAATTGGTCCATTTATGTAGAACAGACATTGTGTCAATCTTGCTGAAATGGGGTTATTTTGTCCTGTTGGCAGAAAGCCTTCATGTATTCCTAGTGGCTGATAATGCATTGGAGGTGGTTGGTCATGTGTAAAGCTTGGTTGTGAATGGAATTACAGGTAGCAGTGCTTGTAGCTAATGATGCTTGACACTTTCTGTTCCGGAACCTTGGTTTTAGTTGCTTATAATTTACTAAGACTTAAATGTCTGTTATGTTGCATTCACCTAAAATTCAACCAAATATCAGTTTGTGTCTGAGAATGAGTTGAGAGGGAAGAGCATACTGTTTTCTTGATGCAAAAAGCAGTGAAAATCTTGCCACTGGAAAAATAAAGCACCTGCATGTGCTGGAGCAAGCACTCAAGATTTTAGGAGAAACAAATTGTTATGCGGCAGTATTTTTTTCTGCTAGCCCACTTACATTAGGCAGAATGATGGATTTCTGAAAATATGTTTTGTACCAGTTCAGTGAATTTCCTAAATCCATTTCATCTGTCCAAATCAGATGAGGTAGATATATTCCAAATCCTTTTAGTCATAAGCAGACAGAGCTACTGAGCATGTTCTAGCTGGACTGTGAGAAGTAAACAGGTCTAATCTCCTTGACTCCATTGTAGTGTCAGGTACAAACGCTGAGTAAGAATATTTTCTTCTGTACTCTTTGTATCACCTATCTTCTATTGATTTGGTCCTTCAAATTCTGCTTCAGCATTATGTTTCCATAACTGTTGTCCATTTTTTTTATTAATTTTTCTTTATTCTTTGCTTTTTCTCTTTATTGCTCTCTAATGTTCACAGGAGGTCGTAATAAAATTGATCTTTTTGGACAGTGCAGGCTGTGTGTGGATAAAGGTTATGAAATACTTTTTTGAGCATCATGAAAACATCTGTGTGATGTGCATTTTTTATGTTACTTTTCAAGTAATATTTTTGGAATATGAAGACTATATTTTTTCTGAAATGGAAAGGCAATATACTTAAAATTTTCAGATTATGTACATGTGAAAATTTGTATAGAGTTTTTTTTTTTCTTAAAAGACAGTTTTTCTTTAGGAATTGCTCTAAAGAGATCTGATTTTTTGTTTTCATCTAAATTTGGCAAATGTAGAGAAAAGCTTATTTTTCTTTTGTAAAATCTTCTGGGAATTTATTTGGATGTATACTGAATGTCAGTGAAACTTGGTGAGTCTGAATAGTTTGGTTATTCTAAACAACCAGTGAATTAATTGTGTGTGAAAAAAAAGGATTAAAAAAATCCTATTTGTAACTTACAATTCTAGGAGAAACTCTGGCATATAACCTAAAATCTAGAGGATTAAATTATTATATAAATAACATAGCCCAGAAAAAAAGCAGGCAGAGATTAAGTAATATATTCCTGGCTTTACATCTAAAGTAAAAAGCTATGTATACACCAAATATATTTTATCTACTGTTTCTTTAATGAAGTTCTTGTATTCCATAAATTTCTTGATTAGCTTCCCTTAGTATTTTTTTGTTCCTGTGGCTGACTCTGAGATGATGTTTAGAACCAGGCTAATTTCAGTCTTAAAGTAGACTAATATTACTGTGTCATTAATCTGATTTTTTCAATTGCCATAGCTGGTTAGCATGGGATTTAGAGATTGATTTGAGTCATTGCAGTAAACTCATGATAATCTTTACCCTTTTTAAATTTGTTTGAGTTTGAGGAAGTTAAATCACAGTAGTAGTGCTTACAAACCTGTCTCAGACTATACTATCTGAATTTCCAGGGAAAAAAAAAAGAGATGCAAGAAAATTTACTTTTCCCTTACTGTACTTAATAGCTAAAGTAACTTAAAGGCTGAAAGAAATAAGGTAGAAACAAGAAGAGAAGTAAAATATTTGAAATGAGAAAACAGGACATAAAATATGAAGTAAATAAGCAAAGAAAAGAGAAATTAAGCCTAAGGTATAGAAATATCTAGATTTGTATTTTCTGTTGAATTCTGGCACAGAGAAAATAATTTTTTTTGTGGAAGTCAATTGATGGTATTTTATCATTATTTCCTTTTTCAATTGTGAGGCATTATGAAGAACGCAGAATTTTTCTGGAGTCTTTCAGTGTGATCAAGTATTTTGTTTGTCATGTGACATCTCTGTTGTTTATTCTGGTTTGAAAAGGTATGGTTTAACTCTGACATATGCATTACAATTGTATTTTGGATGATTTAGACTGCTTTGGAGAAAATCTCACTATTGTCTCCCCTTAACACTTGCTTGGCTCAGTGTGTTTGAACTACATTCATTTCTCAGAAATCTAGTCTCTGAGTTCTGCTGTAGGTGCAGAGTGCTCTTCTATCTCTACTGGGGACATGGAGTTCTGCATCCATCATGAAATTCCTGGGAAAATTTGAATGGTCCATGTGACAGTGATGTTTGCTTCTGGAGACTAGATGAATTCTAATCCAAAATAAACGCTCTTGAACAGCTAGCATAGGAGTGTCAGCACCAGCTGCTTTGATCTACTGATCCATTTGTACGGTTTCAGATTACTTTCTAATGGGGACAGAGCCATAGTTGTTCACTTCGGTTATAGGTCAGTAGATGAGGGCAGTGAACCTCTAAGATATGTACCTATGCTACAAGTCCAGCCATAAGTTTGGCTGCTGATTGAGAAAAACTTTTAAGTGCCAGGAATACTTATTTTCAATTTTACTAATATAAACCATTGATGAAGCACATAAATACTACAAATGACAGTGGTTCAAATGACTAAATCGTAGCTGCCTTTTGTAATTCTGATGGATTAGTTTGGGTTTTTTTCCATGCTTACATTATTAAATTGTTTAACAGAGGAGTCTTCTGATTTATTTCATTTTATGACTTTTTTCAAGTATTCGAAAATATGTATGCTTCCCACCCCATATGTTTTGCAGGAGCTGCTCATCTGCATTGATAAAACCCCAAGGCCAGTGGTTTATGGCAGTCATTAAGTAAGAGCAAGACAAAAAATGAAAAAGGGATGGTCTTTGCAGGCTTTTGCAGTTATTATCCTTTTTTGTGGCTTAGCTGTCATGAGTCATGACAGACCTTTTTTTTTTCCTGCCTGGAATGAATTCCTCAGTTGTTAAGGTGTTGAAAATCTAAGTAATATTTAGGTGCTGGTGTTAAATCATTTAATCTTGAAATAGCAGTTGAAAGAATACTCTCCATCTGCCCTGTTTAATTTTAAGTTCAGAGTTTCCCAAGAATATTGCATACTTAACTGTAGTATAATATCCCACATATGTAAGCCAGTAATTAAGACTAAATTCAGCTATGTTTCTTGTTTATTACATCTTTGCAGAATATCTACCTTGGCTGTCAGCAATTTTTCTAAAAAAATTCCAACATTTAATTAAGATCTCTGTTGACAGGGATGTTTAAACCTACAGTCTTTTAACATAATTATTAAAATCCACCCAAAACTATTAAGCATGTAACAGCATAAGCAGCAGCAGCATTTTAAAACTGAAAAAAATAACTGGCTTTAATAAAAACAATAAAGCTATTGCTGTATTATTTAATTTGTTCAAAATTGAGATGTAAGCCTCAATTTAACATGAAGAAAAAAGTTGAGAGTCAAAGTGTGAGTTGTAAGCCTGTAAGCTCTGAAGACTCCTCATTATTTTAAGTAATCTGGCCTTAAGAATATTTCACTGTTATGTTGAAGTGCTCTGTTTGTGTATTTTTAATGTGTTTTGTATAAATAAACTGTTTCAAACTTTAATGTGTGCTTAAATACAATACAGATGTTTTCATTCCCTGTTAGTATATGGTTTGAATGTAAAATTAATGTTAATTTCAGGATTTCCTCTGCATATTGATAACTTTGGTATCCCATTCGTCAATACCAGTGTTTTATAGGCCACTAGGTCTATTAAACAATTCTTGCAATGTGTTGAGCAGAAGGGAATTAAATAAAACCTGATTGTAATTTTGGGAACTCTCCTTAATGCTGGGATTTTGAGAGTGCAGAGAAGTCTTTGAGGGGCCGGAAATAAGCACTCAGAAATGTGTCTTAGTACATAGAAATATATGTGGTCTGATCGTTCTATGAAAGAAAAACTTGAGAATTGTAGAAGATAAAAATTTAAAAATTGAGGCAGATTAAAGTGATTCAGGTGTGGCAAATGTGGTCCTAAGTAGTTGATATGACTTTTTTGTTGAGTATGACAAATGTTAAAAAGGACTAATAGTTCTCACAGCAGTAACTTTGAGGAATCATTTGAAACTTTGTAGGGTTTATATGGGGTGCCAGGATAGAATCTGAATTTCCAGAATACAAAAATGAATTTGTGATGTTTTCCCCACCCTTAACCTAATCTTTAAAATTCTTATCTTAAATATTCTAGCTGCAAAGTTTATAGGAACTTGGTGTAGAATTTCCTGATATATTTTGTCTTTCAGTCAATATCTTGATCTTAAAAGATTTTTGAAAGAATGGGAGACACATGACAGAATTTTGCTGTGAGCATTGAATTAGTCTGCATTCTGAAATGCAGACTAATGCATCTGAAAGCCTTCATTATAAAAATTCCCAGTGCCTGTAGTGTAATGTTCTCATCATAATTAATCAATGATGTGTAATTTACAATTAAATTAACTGGAGCCAATATTTTGGAGATGATACTGATATATGAGAAAAAAGAAATTTTTGTCTTTTGCTGTTTCAGCTTAGCACAAGCTCTGAAAGAGGAGGGAGTGCATGCTTCTACTGCTCAGGAGAATAAAGAAAAAGTGAGAAAATTTGTTATCTACATAAATAGATAATGTTTTTAAAGACTGCGTAAATATTAAAAAATGTTAAATGTTACAGTGTTACTTTGAGCTATAATTTTTCTTTGAGTTTTGTTTCCTGAATATTCAGGAATTCAGTTGTGGTCAGTGCTGTTTGAATTCAGTAAAAATACTTTTCCTTTATTTCCGTATAAGAATGTTTGCAGAGTGATTACAGTAGAATGAAATTAAATTTTGAATTGATTTTATATACTTTTTCCTATCCCTTCATTTCTGTTTCTGTTTAGTTCATGCAGTACTGTCTCTTTTGTTACAATAATGTATTATCTTTTCTACCTGAACAAGTCCAGTGACTGCATTAATGCTGGCTGATTGCATTTCCATTGATTCTTGCTCATAGCAAGGTGGGAAAAAGATACTTAGCATCTATACCCAAAGTGGTTACGGAGTGTTTTGTCAAAAGTTTCTAGGGACGATAAAACTATGCTTGTTTTGTTTTAGTTTTATTCATTCTTTAGCCAAAACAAGATTTATTTCCTCTCTATATCAGTTGCAAAACTCTTCTGGTTTGTTGGTTTCTTGGGGGTTGTGTTTCTGTTTTGGATTGGTTGGTTGGTTGGGTTTGTTTGTTTACTTGTTTTGTTTTTGTTTTGTTGGTTTGTTTTTTTTTTTATGGGGGGTGTCTCCTTTCCCTGTTTAGGCACTTCTTGCCTTTGTAATACGAGTGCTTCTCCTTTATCTCAAGTCTTGCAATCACTGGAATTCCAGTTGAGCCCAGATTCTTCTGTTGAAAGTTCTGACAAAAGAGTAACTCCAGTGTTTTCTTTAGTGAAATTAAAGTCTGGAATTCTGTAAGTACAGTGTTGAATTTTTATTTACAGAATAAGCTTGTTTTTTCAATAACTGGTAGTTGTATTGAGGGATAAACTGAAGGATCTGGCAGACACTAGAATTCTAGAAAATTAAGTTCTTCTGTTAAAGTTTGTTAACTGTAGGAATATAATAGTAAGCATGCTAATACAGAAATGTGTTTTGCCACATTTTTTTTGGATAGAATCATAGGCTTGGTTTGGAAGAGATCTTAAAGATCATTTAGTTCCAATCCCCCTCCACCATGAATAGGGAATGCCATTCACTACAGCAGGTTGCTTTGTACCTGGCTTTGAATGCTTCCAGGGATGGACCATCCACGATTTCTCTGGAAAACCTGTTCCAGTGCCTCAGCACCCTCTAAATAAATAATTTCTTCCTAACATCTAATCTAAATCTTTGCTCCTTTAGTTTTAAACTGTCCCTCCTTGTTACGTAATTATCTGCCTGTGTAAAAAGTTGCTCTTCATCTTTTTTAAAAGCCCCTTTCAAGTACTGGAAGGCTGCAGTGGAGCCTTCTCTGCTTCAGGCTGAAGAACCTCAGCTCTCTCAGCCTGTCTTCAATTGGAGAGGTGCTCCAGTCTTCTGATCATCTTTGTGGCCCCCTCTGTGCCTGCTTTAACAGGTCTGTGTCTTTCTTGTGTTGGGGATCCGAGAGCTGGATGCGGTCACCCTTTGTCACTGGCCTTCATTTGGACATGGAGTCATTGACCGCAACTCTCTGATGGTGTCTGTGCATCCAGTTAGTTTTCCCTCCGATCGTCCACCATTTAAACCTTTTAATTGAAACCATTTAAATGTCTCTCCAATTTGTCAAAAAGGATGTTGTGTGGGACCCTGTCAAAAACCTTACAGAAATTTAGTTAGATTACATTGGTTGATCTTAACCTTGTCAGCTGTTGCTCCATTGTAGAAAGCCACCAGATTGGTCAGGCACGATTTACCCTTAGTAAAGCTGTGCTGGCTGTCTTAAATCACCTCCTTGTGTTGTATGTACCTTAAAATTGCTTCCATGATCTTCCCAGACACAGGGTTGAGCTCATTGTTCTGTGTCTCCTCAGATCTTCATTTCTCCCTTTTTTTTAAAAATAGGACTGATATTTCTGTTTTTCTAGTCAATAGGGTTTTCATCTGACTGCCGTAAGTGTTTAAATATGATGGAGGGTGCCATGGCAACATCATCTCTTCAGGTCCTGTAGACTTGTGGCTATTCAGTTTCATCAAGTTGTCCCAAACCTGCTCTTTTCTTACAGTGGAAATACATTGAAGTGACCATCCCCTAGTGCTTCCCAGGTTTTGTTTTTTCTTTTTTCAGTTACCTCATTCATTTTCCTTTTACCACTTTGTGGCCTCCAAAATGATTAGCAGGGCTTCTGGGGAAAGTGGTGGGTGGAGGTTGGGAGGAGGAGCTGCTTGTTTGGTAATTTTTGACTTGGACTGCACTTCAGAGTTATAGTTTAAAATGTTCCAACTGTCTCATTTTTTGGAAATGTGAAGTCTCACTTCTTTCTTTTTGAAGATGCTTTCCGGTGAAGTACACTGCCTACTCCATTTTTCAGGCAGGCAAACAGTCCACTCTTCACAAAAGCTTTACAGAATAATTTAGCTGTGCATGAGTCACCCATGCTGGGAAATTTAGGCACCAGAAGCACTTCCACAGCTGCACAGATCATGGATTGTGCAATCAACTTGTGAAAAATAAAGTGATGACTAGCACTAAATATTTTTAGAAGTATTTTACTTATATGTATGCATTTCTATGTGATATAGATAATTAAGTTTCAGATAAAATCTTAGCTTTCTGAAGCACCTGTCAAATCTTCTTGGGTGCTGCTGTTAGCAACCGTTGTCATTTTTATAAAATTATGTCCATTTGGTATACCTGATCCATTGTGTTACAAATAGCTGCTGTTGGTATAAGTCATTCATCAAAATTTCTTAGTTTCAGATTATTAATTTAAAGGAATATCCTTGTATAAGTATCTGTACTGAGGATCATCCTAAAACTGTCCAAGTTGATGCTAACTAACATGCTGTTCGATAAATAAGTTGACAGCTAAGCAACACATCAGGTATATATGTATTTAGGTTTTGCTTGAGATACCCGTTGACTTTAAGGCTGAGTTCTGGGTTTGTTTTCATATCCACGAGTCTGGATCAGTATATAAGAATAAGTTGCATTTTGCCCAGAATTTTAATTTGTCATGGATTGTCATGTGAGAGGCAACAGCACATGGGAGAGTAATGATGTTTCATTTAAATATGATGCAGGCTTGCCAAGTAGTAACTACAATGCTCATTTCTTTGAGCACAAATTTGAATCTTTTTTTTCCTAATTTTGCTCTCTGGTTGTGATTTAACACATGGTGTAGGTCAGCATGAAATGCCAGTCTTGCCAAAAGATGTCTAACCTGGTGATTTGCTGCTTCCCCTTCCCCTGTGCCAACACAGCTTTTGAGTAGTCATATGGTGAAACAAATGTAGTTGATTTAACTAAATGAAACAACATTTGTGTTAGTTTGGGGCTGGACCAGTTTTAGGCTCTGTTGACTGATCACTTATTAACATTGGCTGAAGAGAGGGAATTTAATGTGGCCATGGAAATGAGTGGTCAGAGTAATGATCAAAGGCTAACATTACACAAACTTTTGGCTTGATCAAGAAGATTGATTAAAGTGCTTACAAACATAAGTAGCTGTTAGGGTGTGAAGTGCATGGTCTCTGTAGCCATGTAGCTACCTGTGTGGTCTGTGTGTATTCCTCTTGGTGTTTTTCATGTGGTAGTTCTTCATCTGTGGACAGATTCGGAGGAAGTACTTAATCTTACTTCTCCCATATTCTAGGTAAGTACCTTGACCACAAGTTAGGAATAAGTCTTTGTCTCCTATTTGAAGAAAACCAGCCAACCAAAGAAAAAAGGGCAAAACAAAACAGGCAAAAAAACCCCAAAAAACCAAAACCACCTACAAAAATCCCTTGAGTTAATTTTACTTAGTTGTCTGGCATGGTGTGCCAATTCCCCTCTGACCCCTCCATCACTTTTTCATGTGGGCATAACTGAGAATCAGAAACATGTTTCTTGATCTGCTAGATAATTGTATCTTAAAGGAGTAAGTAGATGATATAATTTGGTTTTCTTTAAAAGTGATTTAAGACTCAGAAGCTATATCCTTAATGGACCATAAAGGGCGAGGATGAAGCAGGGCAGCAAGTAAAATTACAACCATGGACTTCAGGAGAGCTAACTTTTGCCTCTTCAGGGATCTTGAAAGAATCCCATGGGAACAGGCATCCAAGAGAACTGGTTGATATTCAAACATGACTCCTTTAAGAATCAGGAACAATGAGCAAGAAGTTGGACAAAGGGGGTGGGAGACCTGCATGACTGAATAAAAAAACTTGTCATTTTTCAAGTGTAATCAGGAGATACACAGGAGATGGAAGCAGGGGCAGACTGCTTGGAATCAATATAGAGTGCCTGTTAAAGTAGAAACAAGACAGGAAAGGCTGAGACCCACCTTGAATTAAATCTGATCGAGGATATCAAGGACGACAAGAAGGGCTTCTTCAAATACATAAATAACAAAAGAAAAACCCAAGATAATGAGGCCCTCTTACTAAATGGAAGGGGACCCTGGTGACAGAGGATACAGAGAAGGTGGAGACACTTAACGCCTTCTTCGCATTGGTCTTCACTGACAAAACCAGCTCTTTGGAATACCTGACTCAGGAGACCAGGGTTAAGGAATGTTGGAGGAAAACTTTCCTTCAAGGAGGTCAAGGTGGATTAGATTAGAGACTACCCAGGTAAACTGAACATTCAGAAGTCCATAGGCCCTGATGTATTGGATCAACAAGTGCTAAGTGAGCTTGTGGACACCATAATGTGGCTGCTCATGAGAGGTCAGGGCAATCGGGA
The DNA here is from genome assembly GCF_001522545.3 of Parus major. Taxonomy (NCBI): domain Eukaryota; kingdom Metazoa; phylum Chordata; class Aves; order Passeriformes; family Paridae; genus Parus; species Parus major. The sequence continues at coordinate 41,970,008 of NC_031771.1, forward strand.
GAAGTACCTGAGGACTAGAAGAAAGCAAATGTCACACTGGTCTTCAGAAATGACAGAAAGGAGAACCCAGAGAGCTATTGGCCAGTTGACCATATCTCAATCCCTGGAAAGGTGATGGAGTGACTCTGGAGGCCATCTCTATCCATGTGAATGACAAGAAAGTGATCAGGAGCATGGATTCACTAAGGGTAAATCATACTTGGCCAGCCTGATTGCCTTTTATGATGAAACAACTTACCTGGAGGGATGAGGGGAGAGTAGTGGTTATTTTTTGAACCTCAGCTTAAGCAAGACTTTCAACACCATCTCTCACAACATCCCTGTAGGCAAACTCAGGAAGTGTGGTCTGGATAAGTGGATGGTGGGATGAACTTGGAGCTGGCTGACCCCAGAGAGTCGCTGTCAGTGACATGGGGTCTAGTTGGAGGCCTGACACTGGTGGTGTCCCCCACAAGTCAATATTGGGAATTGTTTAACTTATTCAGCAATGACTTGGATGAAGGGGCAGAGGCATCCTCAGCAAGTTTGCTGATGACACAAAGCTGGGAGGAGCAGCCAACACCCCAGAGTGATGTGCAGCCCTTCAGAAGGGCCTTGACAGGATGGAGAGATGGGCAGATGGGAAATTCAGTGAAGGCAAGTGCAGGGTTCTGCACGTGGGGAGGAGTAACCCCAGGCACCAGCACAGGGATTGACCTGCTGGAAAGCAGCTGCACAGGGAGGGACCTCGGGGTCCTGCTGAAAACAAACTCTTATACAGGAGCCAGCGATGTGCCCATGCGGATGGGAAGGCCAGTGGTGTCCTGGGCTGCACTGGGAAGGGCACTGCCAGCAGGCTGAGGGAGGGGATCCTGGTCCTCTACTCAGCCCTGGTGAGGCACATCAGGAGTGCAGTGTCCAGTTCTGGGCTCCTCAGAGCAAGAGAGCTCCTGGAGCAGATCCAATGGAGGGCGACAAAGATGATTAAGGAATTGGAGCATCTCTCTTCTGCTGGTAGAATGCTGGGAGGATGGTTCCAGGCTCTTAGTGTTGCCAAGCAGTAGCACAAGCAGCAGTGGGCAGAAACTGATGCACAGGAAGTTCCAGCAGAAGAGGAAGAACTTCTTTACAGTGTGGGTGAATGAGCACAGGAACAGATTTCCGGAGAGTCTGTGGAGTCTCCCTCATTGGATGTACTCAGGAACTGTCTGGACACAACCCTGTGCTTCAGGATGACCCTGCTAGAGCAGGGAGGCTGGATGGGATGATCCGCTGTGGTCACTCCCAGCCTGACCCGTTCTCCGATTCTGTGATAAAGGCATTGGGTGCAGAAATAATTTGCATAACTTCTTGCAGACCCTCTTGGCCAAGTGTTGACTTACTCGATTTCTGAAAGTTTTAGAATGGCATAATAAGAACAGAACATGAAATTCTGACTGACGTTTTCTCTCGATTAGTCAGAATTCTTTATGTAAAAAGTATAAGTGTTCATTTGAATGTAAAAGCTACTAAGTCTTGATTGGGTGTTTTTTTCTGGTCTAGGATAGAATTTTAGAAAGATTCATTTGTATGAATTTCATAGTCTCTTTTTAGCTTCCTTTCCCACCTTTTAAGACTTACCTTCAAGCTAAAAGTCTGGCAGTTGAAGAGCTCATGTAATATGTAAGTTCATTTGTATTTCAGGAAGAGTAATTGAGGTAGATAGCTGAGCGTTGTTGCAGTAATAATAAGAATAAAGTCTCATTTTCTAAACTTAAGCCTGCAGCTTGAGCTAAAACACTAAACAGAAATTTTTCGTGGACTAGAAGAATTTCCTTGGTGTTATCTTGCTTTGAATGTGTAATAATTATGTCTGTTGAAATTGATAATTAATTTTCTCCAGGACAGGTTTCAAAAAGTAGTTGATTTTCTGTATCTAGTCATTCTTCCCTTTTATTATTGGGGTAGAGGAAAACCTTTGATCTATCTCATTTCTTGGTGAGTTATGTTTATTTTCAAGTATAGGAATTAAATGTTTAATACATTTTTCTTCTTTGGTTTGATTTGTTAGGTTTCTTTGTCGTATTTTTGCTTTGATGAAAATGTGACAAAACATTTTAGAAAAACTGATTGTTAAACTAACGTTTGTGTCTGCTACAAAACATCTAAAATTCATAATGCTCAATTTCATAAATATGCATGTTTTTAATTTAATTAATTATTCAAACTTTTTAACCAAGATATCTTGGTACTGTATTTTAAGGTTTTTTTCTTTAAATTTCTGTTAATATTGAGAAATCATCAAGTGAAGATTTTTTTTTTTTATTGTCTGGTAACTTTATTAAAAAAAATATTTGTATGTAGTAATAATTTTATGGGATAGTTGTTATATTCAGTGGAAATTTAAACTTTAGAATATGCGTGTGGAATTTTTTCACCTTTTGAACTGCTGGAAAAAGTTGTCAATTGTCTACCTTCTCAGTTCCATATAAGAGGCTGGAAGAAGGAAGCTTGGTTTTATTTGCTCATTGTGAAATGTACCAAGTTTAGATGGGTCCTGTTAGAGAATAGCAGACTGCAGGTCTTACACCATCTATAGCACTTTTTTCTTCAGCACAGTGAGCTTCAATTTAGGATCTGTTCTTCAGCTGGCTAGCTGACTGCAGGTTGTATCTTCCCAGAATTCTGTTAAAGGAAGTGAAGATTTACACAGGGATATGATAGTTTTCAGTTTTGAATTGTAACACTAACAGGTAAGTAATTAGCTACTCTGGACCTAAACTCCTGTTATGAAGTACTGGTTTTGTGTTAAGCACCATTTAAAGAAACTGTAGGTGTGCTTTTAAGCCAGACTTAGTTATGAAATCCATATTGTGTTTTAGATGTGCAAACACAACACTTACTCAAGTCTAACCCAGGGTACCCTGTTATAGAACCAGGAGTGGGAGATATAGCTAAGAGCTCCCTGCTCTTTGTAGAGGGGTATTGTTTCTTAGCTGTGCCAATTTTCAAAGGTAGATGGAGCCACACTTTTGAGATACAATCTTTATTATTTTGTTCTTATTAGAACTATGTGATATGTGCATTCTTTTAAACACATAATTTCACAAATCTGCTTCACTGTGCGACCAGAGCTAAAGGGGTGCACACCTCCAGTGAGAGCCAAGGAAGGGTGGAGCCTTAAAAAAATGGGAGCAAGTGGGATCATAACATGTTGCCACTGTCTTTTTTTTGTACAGACTAGTTGCACATGATTTGCAAACTTTATTTCTGTTACTCTTACGGATTGGTTATTGAAGGAAGGGAATCTCTCATAAGGAACTGTGTGTACAAATTACTGAGAAAGTATTTTAAATGAGACTATAGAAGAATAGCAGCTGTTTCTGATGGCTAGGTTATTAAATGCTGCCTTTCAAATTTATCTTATAAACTTGGATTTGTACTATTTTTTATTGTCCTTTTTGCTTTTCTGATTTGGGGAACTTGTTCACTGATAACTCTGAAAATTTGTGTTGTATCACTGTTGTTTTCTGTTAGTAATTTGATGGAGGCACATAAACAGCACCTCAGGTGTTTCTAAGTGTAGTTAGTTGGAATCTTGGAGGGTGAAGGTAATACAGGCAACCTGGAAAGGGGTGGAGGGGAAAAAAGCCTAGTAAGTGCTTCAGCACCCCACAGCCAAGGACCAATTATTAGATACCTGGCAACCAGCTGAGTGCTTTCCTGGTCACCCCCAGGGAGCTGGAGGGAAGCCAGGCTCAGGCAAAGAGCCCAGATTGCTAGTGAATTCCTGGTGAGATGGCAGGTCTGAGGATGTTTTGAGAAGTCAGTTTGGTGAGTCAGAGACGAGATCAGTGGGGTACATGGATGAGGGTGGGCCAGGTTTGAATGTATCATAAAATAGTTTAGGTTGGAAGGCACCATGAAGATCATCTGGTTTCCCTTTCTCCAGTCACCTGGAACTTAGCTTGATTGCTATGACTTTTCAAATATTGTAGAGAATGGCTGTGCAAATACATGAACCAGTTCCCTCAGGACTCTGGGATGCATCTTATCAGGTGTCATGCATTTACGTACAGTCAGGTTTCTCAGGTGATGATGAATCTGATCTTCTTTACTGCGGAAGGGACTTTGTTCCTCTAGTTTCTCTTGTGCAGTCCATCTATTCAAGAGGTCTGGTAAGAGAGGCTGCAAGCCAAGACTGAAGCAAAAAAAAAGTTGTTGAGTACCTTAGCCTTCTCCTCATCTGTTATTACCAGTTTACCAGCCTTGTTTAGTGGGTGTGTACTCCTTCTTTGACCTTCCTTTTCTGGTTAATATACCTATGGATGTTGTTACTCTTTGCATCCCTTGTCAAGTTCAGCTCCAGCTTCACCATGGCCTTCCTCACCCCATCCCTTTAGACTGCGTCCCTCTACTCTTCCTGGGATACCTGTCCTGGGACAGAGTAGAGGGATGCATTTATATTATGCCCTTTAGTTTGACCAACAGTCCCTTCTCATCCTTGTTAGATTCTTGCCTTCCTTGCCTGATTTCTGGTGCCTGGAAATCATATAGCTGTTGTACTCTGTGGAGGACATCCTTACAGATTTGCCAGCTCTGTTGCTGTCCCTTGTCCCTGAGAGCAGTTTCCCTGGTGTTCATATTGGCTAGCTCCAGAGGCCCAGTTTTACTGCTCACCTGATTCACATCCCTCAGGACTGCAGACTCCACAGTGTGTAATCACTGTAGCCCAGGAAAAGGTCTGAGGCTTAATAGAGCTTTCTTGCATGCATTTTCATTGCAGTCTGGACCAAGATGAGCTGCACTGCATCAGGGAGGGAGCTGTGGGGCCATCTCTGTTGAGTAAGGGGAAGGAGATAGAGATGGCAGAGAAGGGTAGAAGGGTGGCTGCAGAACAGCTGGTCAAGCGGGGAGCAGTCCCAGTGATCTGGAGCAGAGGAGTGATAGTCCTAAGTCCTAGAGAAATCTCTCTCCTGATGGTGGGACAGTCTAATACATGAATCATGCAGGAGAGAATTGCTTTTTCCTGTAATCCTCAAAATGCATGTTTCTATGAAGATACTATTTGCAGTGATTTTTGAGCAAATTTGTTTGAACAGCTTGTTTAGGTCCGTTACCTTGTCAGGGAGTAGACCAGGGCACATCTGTGTGACAAACCATTTCTAAGAAGCTAACCTCTCTTTACCTCTGTAGTCATGTTTCTTGCTACTCAAGATGATCTGTAGCCTCTTCTAGCTGCTGTGGTCTGTGTACGATGGTACGTAGATAGTATGCACTCTTTCAAATGTCATTATAACTCAACTGAATCAGTGATATCACTAATTACTATCATAACAGTCCTTCTAACAGGGATTTAATCACTCCTGTAGACTGCTTGGACTTACCTTCTTCCAAAATCCTTCAGTAGCAGACATGAGGCTGCCATTCAGATAATGGCAACCCACACCACCAGTCTTCTGTTCAACTGCACTTTCTCCATTATGTATCCTTGAGTAGTCCCTGAAAAGGTGGTGGACCTAAGGACGCTGCTCATCCCCAGCAGACTACTCATGGCCACTCACAAGTTTTCCTATTAAAAGCCATCTGGGATCCATCCATGCTAAAAGCAGCCCTCTCATCAGTTGTCCTGTGAAGCACTGGAAGATGAACACCTGCTGCTATAGTGTGTTTTATCTCAAAAAATGACATTTCTAGGATCTCTTCTGCACAAGCACAGACCAAAATACGTGCCTATTGCCAGCTGCTGGAATAACCTGTTCAGCTGCAAAGTTTGAGCAATATTCCTTGAAGTTCCTTTAAGCCCTGCCTTTTGATTTTTTTTTTTCCAATGGCCCCCCTTTTTTTTTAAGGTAAAAAAGGTGACATGTCGGTTTTAAAAACATAGTATTTTCACAGACAGCCTTTGATTAGCAAGAAAAGATTGATAAGTCATTACCCTAATTTGCTGTCTGTTGGTGTATATACCATTGCAAGCAAAGGAGCAACTACCTTGAAACCTGCTTGGTTGTTCTGCTAGACCAAAGTATATGTCATTAGAGAGCAGGTGGTTATGGTTTACCTGTCTAAAAATCTCCTGCTCTACAAAATACTATGGTTCCTGGAGAGAAACTAAACCATACCACATTCTTCCTCTTCTCCTCTCTACTCCACCCCAAAAAAAGAGGAAGGTAAAGAGGAAAATGGCTGGGCTGGAGGTAATCCAATGAAGCAAAAAGCAAAATGGAAAATATGAGTGATAGTGATGTACTATTCTGGGCAGGAGATAATGGCTGGATCTCTGCTTGCCCTAATTATGGTATAATGTCCTACTAGAGTAAAACCCCAGAAATTCATAATCCAAATATCAGAAGCTAATGGAAAGGAGTATCAGGAAGGTTGATAATTATCTTCAGAATCTGTATAATGAATAGAGCTCTTTATGCTGTGCTTACATTGGGAGTCAGGTTCTCCTCAGCTGTTTGCTCAGTGTGATGTTTCTGCTTCTGGTCTTTCTTACCCTGGTGGGTGGCTAGTGTTAGAGCTCTGCAGTGCACTGGTGGCCTTGATTCTTTAAACAAGATCTTCTCTACAGCTAATCCTCAATGATTTTAATAACTAGTTTGCTCCCCTGGCAAAATTGTATTATAGCACAGGAATCAGGTTGTATTAAGGAAGTTAATGTGTTTCTGTTTGAAGAAACTGTAGGGTTGGAAAACGGTATTGCTTCATATGTTTTTTTCCTGTAATATTTCCAGTGTAAAATTATTTGTCTTAATAATACAAGCCACCTCACATTATTTCTGAGGGCTGTAATCTGCAAAGTCATGTAAGTATTACTTGTATGCTGTGACATAAATTTTACAAAAATCAAGGCTTTTCTATAAAAATAGTTTTTACAGTATAAGGGCAATACTTACTCTTTCTCAAAAATATTTATCAGTGTTTACCATTACGGTGAAGTGCTGGAGACGTAGGAATTTCAGTTACTGGCTCTGTGCAAAATGAAATACAGGCAATGCATTCACCATTGTCCCACTCATTTTTCAGTCCAGTTCTGACAGAATATCTGTTATTAACAAGACTGTACTGTAATTGCATAGTTTGTTCAAGCTTTGAATTTGTTTCCAATATTTAATGTTACCAGTGTGCATTCCAATATTGATAATAAAATTGGACTGAAGGTACTGGAATTCTTTCAGTCTAAAAAAATGGAATTTTTTATTGTATGGTATGAACTTTATTACCTTAGGTTGGATTGTGACTTTTTACCCTGTAACTTACTCAGAATCTTTTTTATTTGGCTAGGCAATGACTTGGGACCCAATAACTTATTTCCACTCCATAAGTGATAGGTCAGCATAGTTCAGAATTTGCTGTATTGCTAGCTTTTGTAATTTTTCTACAGATTGAGCAATTTTGTGTAGTAATGGTTTGTATATCCATGGCAGCAGCTAAGATTTTTGATTGAGGATCTTAGCTTCCTTAAAGATAGTAAGTTTCTAGCTGCTTTGGTTCCAGGAAAGTTGGAAAACATGCCTGAATGTGTTCAAAACAAGTGACAGACACACGTAATTTATTTTTTTTTAAAAACTAATGAGTTGTGGAGACAGAACAATGACCTTTGAACACTTGTGGCTGCCAATGCTGGCATGTAGGCGTTTTAACCTTTCTGCTGGCTTTCACATGCATGCCATTTCTACTGAGTTAGGGATCTATGTGGTTTTGGCAACAAAAGCTTTTCCACTGTGATTAGCTTCTCTTTTGGTCTGACTTAAGCTTACTTGTGTTCATTTATGATATAAGCATATTCCTCTCCTGTTCTTAAAATCCCTTTTTGAAATAGATGTTAAGAGCTCCCTTTTTTGACATTATAAAACATGGTTCTGTGATTAAGAACTGTGATGTTTGTCTTAAGCATGTAATTGTGATTTATAAGAAAAGCATCTCTACATACTGCAGTGAGGAGATCTAATGTTTTCATTATTAGAACTCTGTTAGGCATTGGGTGAGAGTTGGCAGAGTTGTTCCCCTCCAAGCAGTTAAAAACCACTGGTTTCCTGTTGCAGACTTCCATGGGACTCTGTCACTATTAATGTTTGCACTTGTCAAATGGAACAAAACAGAATAGGAGAGGAGGCTGTAAGCACCTAAAAAAGTAGGTCAATGGGCCAGCAGGTTATTTGGCCAGACAAGAATGAGTGGCTTCATTGAATCATGCTGTAATTGTTTTTCTCCTGTTGGCAGATTGTTCTGCTATGTTTTAACTTCCTATGTTAGTATTTCCATCTGTATTTTAACCACTTGAGAGCCTCTGTTAAGTGCAGGAGAAGGCACTTAACTTATCAAATCAAATAAGTAATGATTCTGGTATTTTCAATAAAATTCATCAATGAATTTATGAGTAGCATAATCTTAGTTGATAGATCCCAGCTTCCTTTTTAGAATTTAATATACTTCAAAATATTTTTTTTCAGAAATGGAAGAAGTACATATTAATAGTGAATTTATTTTATTTTAAGACCAGTAAGCAAGCCAGATGGAAACAGGGATGAGGGAAAAGCCTGGTATCATACAGATTAAAAATGTGGAAAGTGGCATGGTTCAAGGGAAGTAACTGTAAATTAAATGGTATAAAGAGTAGGAAGCAGGTAATCACTTATGTGAGTGCTGAGCTTTTGTTTGGAGGAAGTGCAGTTGTGAAGCAAATTTTGTGATACACTCTAGGAATTGATTTTGAAGTGGGTTTTGAAACAAACAGTTAATGGCTGTGTTTGAGAAGAAGCAATAATGCAGTGGGGCAGCTTTGCTAGTTTACAGCAGTAGTAGCATTCTATACATGCTGGAGTCCTAAGAATAACAATTTTGGAGACTTGGAGAGAAGATATAGCAGAGAAAGCCAGAAGAGACCCTAATAAGAACTCCAGTGAAAAGATGTTTAAATAATGGTGTATAAATACGCTTTGAAGGTAATAAGTGGACATGAAGATGTAGATGGTATGAATGATACCAGATTCTGAAGTGAAAAGGACATCAGGACTAAAGATAGATGTAAAGTGATAGCTTAAAGCCAAGATAAAACTGTGTCAGAATATCCTGCTTAGCAAGAACTTTAAAGCAGTGTCCGTTCAGATAGTGAAATACTTGAGTTATTTTTGGTAAGCAGAATATTGCATTTAGAGATTACTCTTGTTAAAACAATTGCTTGTCTTTATTAAAAAATTAAGAAGTAGATAATTTTTAAACTCACTGATTTTAAAGCTCTCCATTGTTATTTTTTGACAGTTCGGAATTTATTTTCTGCGGAAGAGGATACATCTAACTCCACATTGTTCTTCACAGAAACCAGGTTTCATCCCTAAATCACATACTTTAACAAGTCCCAAAGTGTAAAAGGTAAAACTGTGTTCTTATAATTATTAAGGTTCCCATGGCTTTCAGTTATCAACACTGATGGGCTGAGTAGCAGTGTTAAGCAGTGTCTTTTTTTCTCTAGAACATGACTGAATTTGAGTCTTAGAAATAGATGTAATATTTTTTTTTACCTAGTGTTTACTTTCAACTTGACTGGTTTTGGTGGCATTATGTCTGCAGTCTTATCCTTGATATGTGTAAGCACTGTGAGTGTTCAATGTCTTGGAAATTTAGATGCAAAGGCAGAAGGGTCAGACCTTGAAAGATGAGAAATCAATATGCTATAGGTGCATTTCCTGTATTTTTCAGTACTTAAAACTATTTGTCTTGGATACCAGATCTAGGTTGCTGGTTCTGACATAGGATCTGTATATTGTAATGAATGATTTTGCTGAATTCTGGGAATTCAGTGCTCTGTTAAAGTGAAAAATACTGACTTTTAAATTCTGATTCTGCATAATGAATATGTCAGTTATGTCACAAGTAAAAGTCTCCTGTATTTAGCAGTACAGGTGTTTTTCTTTTGCAGATTAGGGAAAGTGTGTAATCTGTTTTACAGAATTTCATATTGCTCTTGATCCCTATAATTTTAGGTAGTACCATTTTTGTATAAAAAATAACACAGGGCTAGATGTGTAATTAGTGCATAGCTGTTTCAGTGCTTACCATATAAACTAAATGAAAACAAGTTTATAGCTGTTGTCTTGGTTGTAAACGTAGTTCCATGCCAGTCATGATGGTTAGCTTTTACTGCTGAGAAAGCTGTCTCTTGTTGTGCAGTTTTGACAAAAATTCAAGCAGACATTTCTTCATAATTTACTTCTCTTGTGTCATTTATGGCTGGTTTTCAAATGGCACAACTGTGTTACTTGGCCAACTAATTTGGGGAATTTAATCTGTCAATGTGGCCAGTGCAGTTGTTGAAGAATGTTTGCTTTGAAGAATTGGAGCGAAGAAGTGGTTTGCTGCCAGTGTGTCTTCATAGCACTAGATTTTGGAGGGTGAAGGCAAGACAAAGATGGTCCGTACTAATTGAAGAAGTGGGGCTTTTGGGCAGAAGCACCAGCACACCTTGTGATGTGCCTTAAAAGAGATTCTGCTGCAGCACAGCTCTCCCATTTACCTTCCTGCTGCACTCAGTTTATGAAACTTCGTGGTGAAAAGTGCTGTCCTTGTGCAGGAAACCCACATGGTATGTGGCAGTTGTAGATGCAGAGACAGTTTGGTTGAATCACAAGTTTTCTTCCTTAGTTCCCTCATCATGCATTCGCTGCCATATTTCTTGTGATATCGACACTGCAAGTTCCACTGGTTTTAGTACTCTCAGAAACAAACAAATCTTTCTCAGAAAATAGTGAGTTGCTAAATGGACTTAGATCATCTTCTTTGAAATAAAGAGCCTTTTACTATAAAGTTTTTAACCTATTAAAAATTCCTGAAGGTCGGCAAGTTCAGCTCATATAAAACTTGCTGCATGCAGTTGTTCCCTAATCACTGCCAATTACAATCTTGGTGCTCCATTTGAGCAGTCTCTGACAACTGACTTTTCCATATGAAATAAACATGTTTAATTCTATTGTTTTATGTTTGAATTTAGCCTTTTCATAACCTGTGTTATAGTCCTTCTCTCACTATTAATATTCAATTCACATTCTTAACATAAAGTCAATTGCACATCTGGAAAACCAAAAAATTCCTGCTGTAAGTGACTGCTTTAAGAAATTTTTGGATTAAATTTTTCACAGTACAGAGATCACATTCTAATTGGTATCTTGTTATCTTTCCACGTGTTTATGATAACAATGTGTCCAAGAAAAGTGCAGTAAGAATAAATTATAGTTGTAAAGTATCCCAAATGCTTTCTGCTTGCACTGTTTTTAAATAGAATTTACTGCTAATTGTATTTGATCTCTGTTCAGGCTTCAAACTTATGAGGGTTCTTTAGGAAAAAGCTAAAATAAAAATTAAAAGCTATATCTGAATTCAGTGTCATAAAAAAGTTTGTATTGGTTTAGTACAGACTTATTCACTGTAGCCTTTAATAATGTTCTCTTGAACACTGTCATGTAAAATAAGATACAAAGGCCCAGGTTATGCTGGTATGGAGACTGCTTTAGAGAAGGTAGGAGTGCAGAACAGAAGGTTGGAAGAGCGGGGAGGATTAGGAGCAAATTAAAGTGTCAGTATGCTCTAACAAAGAATGCATTTTTTTCCTCTCAGTCACATTTTGATATTTTTTCTTCTCTTATAGGCAAGCGTACAAATGTCTACCACAAGACTAAAGTGTGATATGTTATGTTTTTTACCATAAGCACCCATAAAATGAGCTCCATTGCAGACAGGTATGTTAATATATATGAAGAGTTTTGGGAGTATTACTGTTCAGTTCTTTCTTTAATAGTCTTTTTTGTATGGTTAATACATTTAGATGTTAACTTATGCAAAAATTAAAGAGTGAAGTTTTGGTTATTTTTGACAAAGTTGATTTGGTAATTGTTAGATATGTCGTTTTGTAGTCACTGGAAACAGTGATCTCAATTGCTTGAGGTTAATCTTAAAATACATTACTTGTTTTCAGCCATGGAACAACATCTGTGCAAGTTGAGCTGATTTTTAACGTTAACTTGAACTTTTAATTTTTTAGTACTCCAGTTTTTGATTAAGAAAAGCAAATACATTTAAATGATTAGTGTTGCAGCAGATGATAGTAAAGTGACCTGCTAACCTATTTCAAGGGAAAAGTAATAGCTGAGGTATGTTTTCTGCTTGACTCCTTGTGCTACTCTCTCTTAGCAGCTTAGGTAAACATCTGTACTTAATATCCTGTATGTTACCATTTTTGAGACTTTGGGAGATGAAACTTGCATCTAATTTATGTCAAATTAAACACAATTGAAAATAAGAAAAAAAGCAAAGGGTAAAACTTCCATAATGCTTGTCTAACTTGTCAGTTCTTCTAGTGATGTTTTGTGGCATCTCACTGAAACTTCAGCCTTTTAAATATGTGAATTGTTTCTAAAAGCTTGATGTTTATGTAGTAGCATACAAAATAGTAACTTCCTAACATCACTACTTACCATAATGTACAGTACAATTGCATGATGGTTTATGAATCAGAGAGATGAGGTAAGCATTTTAGAAAGGTTACTTGGCTTAAGGCAAGGAAACATTAGGATAAGAAATTCCAAGATAGACACACAGAGGTCAGTGTGGGCAGCACTAAGTAGACTAAAAGTAGGGAGAAGTTAGAAAAATAATGTGTGAAAGTCCATTATACACCAGTTTTGGAAAACAGAAGAACAGTTTTGGCTTGACTTTGAAAGAAAAAGGAATTGAAATAAAGGAATTGTATGAAGAATACTGAGGCCTCTTCAAAGGAAAGCACATTCTTATTTTGGTAAATAATATCAAAAATTTATTAAATCAAAATACCAAATATTTTGGTATTTTAACACCTCTTTAGCAGTAGATGGACAGTTGTCAAGCTAAGAAAGTTATGTGATACTTATTGAGGAACCAAATACAATGAATAATTACTGTTTAACATTGATAATAATTGTGCATTTATGAAATTACATATGTGGATGAAGTATAGCATATTCCTTAGGTCTCTTCCACCAGTAATATTTCAGAATTTATGAAAAATACATTTTCAGTAATTGCAATAGAAATTGCCAGTAAGTAAAAATCAGTTACATATGTCCTCTCCCATGTTTTCAAAAGGGTAAAGTAATGCAAGTAACCAAGAAGATAGAAAATCAAATTTAAGCATTGTTCAATTAAGTGTTTGTATAGGACTGTAAGTTCTTTTGAGAAATAGCCTGAGAATCCTTTCAGTTGTATCAAAAATACAAGGTTTTTTTCTTTTATTTTAGTAAATGCAAGCAGAAAATACAAGACTTAGCTTCAGGTTACTGATGATGGTCCTTGTGAGACATCACAGTAAAACAATTCCTTACTTTCTTGATGTAGTGGGTATGATGATGGTGAATAGTTAGCTCTTTCCCCTTCCTCCGTCTTTGTGATTTGACTTCAGAGGAGAGGAATGTCCACTCCAACATTTATTTCTTTCCATTTCTTTCAGAAATGACGGAAGCATTTTTGATGGGCTGGTGGAAGAAGATGACAAAGATAAAGCAAAAAGGTAAATTTCAAAGTTGTTTAAAGCTAAGAAATGTCCTATACTTGTATGCTTTAACTTACCAGTGTGATTTCTAAACAATAAAAAGGTTACTCTTACAAATAAGCCTATTACTCAACAGCATTTCTTCTACTGTGATTTTTCAGACATATTGTATATTTATAATTGTGGTTCAGTTATTTGTGTTTTGTAAAAGAATACTTTATTCCAAAGCCTTTGCTGTGTTGTTCCTTAAGGAGAAAACCGTTCTTCAGAAATGGTGTCTGAGATAATGGAGCAGGTGTTATTGTGACAGTTATCAGTTTTTTGTGACAGTTATAAGTAGAAGTTCTTAAGGGGCTGTTTGCATCAGGAACCTGGCAGTAGTATGCAGCTTACAAGAAAGTCTCATGGTTTTTATGAAACATTTTCTGATCTGCTTTCCAGAGTGTCTAGAAACAAGTCCGAAAAGAAACGTCGAGATCAGTTTAATGTGCTTATCAAAGAGTTGGGTTCCATGCTTCCAGGTAATGCTCGGAAGATGGATAAATCCACTGTGCTGCAGAAGAGCATTGACTTTTTACGGAAGCACAAAGGTAACAATAAATGTTATTTATACATTCTTAAATTTTTAGGTGATACTCAATTATTACATAAAATATAAAAAAAAAAATTCAGCTTCCTTAGGGATTTTGTCAAAAAATTGTGAAGTGCTCCTGGAGAAAGATAGTCTTAAGATCATCTAGGTAGCAGAGATGTAACTGTGCTTCTGCTAATACTTAATAAAAGCCAGTACTATTTGTTTTGTCCCATAGTTGTCAATGAAATATGTTTCACAAAGAGAAAATTTATTTTTGAAGTAACCTCAAAGTTTTTTGTTCAGAACAGACATTGGTGGTAGTTGTTAAAGTTTTGCTTCGCAGGAAAACTGCTAATCCATTTCAGTGGAAGTTCTTGCTGGAAATACTTATTTGATTATTTAGATAAGCCTGTTGATTCAACTCTCTGGGTTCTACATGAAGCAAGATAAATCTCTGAAAAGCTAGTCCAAGAGAAGTTAGTTCTCCTTCTTGTCATGTCAAGTGCCTACACAACTGGCTACTTAAACAAAGGCGATAAGGCAATATTGTGAATAGGGCATTGTGGTTTCCTGCAATGTTTCTGAGCTGGTTGCTTGACAAGTAAAAGTGAAATACAGGTGCACAGAGACCAGTAGTATGGGCATTTTGGCTTTTTTTTTTTTTTGTTTTGTTTTTAGCTGTGAAAAGATGCCAGAAAAATCTGTAAATACTTTTAGCTAAACTTTTAAAGTTTTAAAATGCTCCCATGGATGTATAAGCCACTGAGTGTGTGTGTGTGTGTGTTGTTCTTTAAAGGTCATGTGAAATGTCAAAAATATCAATATCCTTGAACATCCTTGCTATGCTTTGTTCCTCTGGCTGTTTGCATCAGCTGATGGTGGGATATACCCAGATATGTTGTACTGAAGTTTGTTACAGGTTGTTATTTCTGTCATGAAAAAATTTTTTCCACCAAGTGTACTCTTGTTTATGGCTGTTATATATTATGTATATAAAAAAATCCCTGTTCCTGCTCCTACACTTGTTCTTAATATGGCACCTTGTGGTTCACACTGCCAAAAATAAGATGAGAACTAAAGAAAATGGACTCTTTTGCTAATTAAATAATTTCCTTGGGTAATTTCTTGGAATACGTACTAACTAGAAAGCAGTAGGGTCAAAAGAAGAAACTATAAAGTTATGAAATAAGTAAAGCTATTAATGGGTAAATAGTTATGTAATTAGCAACAGTATGTGTGTCAATTTAAGATGTGAGGAATGTTCTTACATGCCCTAGCACATCTCTTCCATTAGTGTTATGTTTCCAGTAACAACAAATGTGTACTAAATATTGCTATTAAAACTGTAAGCATAAATAAAAAAGGAGGGGGGTATAATTTGGATGAGAATTCATAGATTTGGGGGTTTTCTTTCCAATTAAATATTGATTGTGCTCTTCTTAATTTTCTGAGATGTGTGTCTCATAACAAAAAGAAAAGCAGTATGAAGGCCCCTCTTCTGTAAAATTCAGTTCTTTAGGTTAAAAGGCCTTTGTGAAATTTGATTATGTTTCAAAATTATTTTATCTTCTGTTGGTGATTCTTGACATAAAATGCAGAATGTAGAACAAACGTGTGTCAGTCAGCTAGCAGCACCAGCCATATTTTTTTCTTCAAAGTGCTTTATGAGATTATTTTTATTTTTTAAATAAAGGGGCAAAAAGCAGCTCTGGAGATGGTTGCCTTTTAGGGCATGGCACTTTTGTCCTTCACTTGGTGTGACAGAATGCAGCTCTGTGTGGCTGCACATAACATATTAAGTTCCCTAAAGCTCTGGCTGCCAGTGCTTACTAGCATTGCTGTGCAGTGTTTTACATTTAAATGTTTTTTGAAAAAATGTTGGCAAAGTTCAGAAGAACTCAATTTTATTTTATTTATTATTATTTATTATTGATTATTGATTATTTGATTATTGTTTATTTTATCTCCTGAAGTGCTTGGATATGTTACAATAAAGCCAAATGACCTAGCAATAAACAGATTTTTTTGCTGCTTTATGGTTGAAATCCTACTGTGTTCAGCCACCAAGATTTAACTGGGTTGCTTCTGGTTGTTTCTGGACTATTTCCACATTATCCCAGCTTGGTACTCTGACACCAGCTCCAGATGAATTATCCGAATTGGTTATTGGCCAGTGTGGATTCTGTTTCTCAGTGGGAAAATACGGGAGACTAAACACTGAAATTGTATCACTGGGAGCTTCTCCTTGGCTAATACTGCCTGTCATCTTTCTTTGAATTTGTAAACAAGAAATTTTTTAAAATTAGTAAATATTGAGGAATTTAGCTGCGGGTAGAATAATTGCAAGTAGTAGACTGATACTCCTACAACCCACAGAGAAATGGTACAGGTCTTGGCTTGGCTAGCAATTTCTTTTGAGAATTCTCAGTGCTGGTGTAGAGTTACTTCAGATACAGAACTTGAAGACTGAAGTTTAATGTTCAAGTTTGGTTATGCTCCTCTTTCTGTTATCTAGCTCAGGAATGTGACCTTACTGCCATTTATCTATGAGTGCAACCTTCTGACAGAACTTCTAGGCATTTCTCTGAAGGTACCAAGTGAAACAGGTTCTTTCTGTAACTTCAGCTCTGTTTGCCCGTATCATACTTGCTCTAATGGTGGAAAATGTAAAAGAACACCTGTACTTGTGGTATTTAGAATGGTTTGTTAAAGGCATGAACTTAAGCTTTTATTTAGCATAAATCCATTCTAATGCAAAATACAGATTTTTTAATTCTGAAGTAGGATGGTTATAAGAGCCAGAATGAGCCAATGAATCAGACTTTTCCAGTTGAAAGTGAAGATTATCTGTGTTCTGTGGAATGAATGCTCTAAGTTCCTGGAATTTTGCCTCCACTTTGGTGGCAGAGCTTTTAATTTTTGTGTCCTTTGACTTGCCCCTCAGTGTTCAGTATCTTTGTGCTGACTGAAAAGCTACATTGGGGGTTATACTTAGGTTTTCTTTATTCCCCACTCTTCCTGCTCTGTGCTGCCATTTCAAAACAGATTAGAAGAGTCTGATGAATTTATATGTTTTGTGAGCTCTGATAATTGGAAAGTCTTATTTGTTGACTTTTTTTCACCTCTTGCAGCTTTCCACTTTTGGCCGGTGTCTTGCATGAATTGCTGTTGTTTTAGTTAAGTCTAAAGCTCTTTTGTAAAATTTTCCCCTTTCAGTGTGGTAAACAAAATTACAAACTGCCCCAGTCCTTTGCATATTTAATTCAGTTCCAGGTTTTCTGGCTCTTTAAGCCATGTGAACTAAGACTCTGCCTCATGATCTTTGTACAGATTTGTCCTTTAAAAATCAAAAACCTTAAAGAATTGGTTTAGTTCTTCTGATTTGTTTAAATACTTGATTACTTGTCCAAGATTGTTCTTAAAACCAGCACTTCTGTGATGCCCTTGTTATTCATCAAAACTGAAGTGCTTTGAGGTCTTGCTTCTTGTTGTTTCAGTTATCAGTTGATCAGGAAGCATCACTTTCAGAAGCTGGGGTCAGGCTTTGCTTAGCAGCTGTTGATTCTCTCACCTGTATATGGAAGTTAATCTGTACATTTCTCAACTCCAGCAGGAATCTCTACTCAAGATTCATCTATGTCCAAATTAATCTGTGTGTTTGTAGCAGTCAGGAATTGTAAAGTGGAGTCTGTCATGCAGCACTTAAAAATCTTTGTTGAAAAATTACTCTTTTTTAGCTTTAACCAGAAAAGAGCAGGAAGAAGAGAAAGGACAGTGGCAAGTTTTTCTTCAGGGGTTAGAATGACAAGGATTTGCTAAGATACTTGAGCATTAGCCATTTTAATGACATAAACAGATCAGGAATTTTGGCTTTCCAAGTCTTTGTAAACAACACTTTTAATAAAACATTTTATTACAGTCTCAGAGGAAAGAGTAGTATTTTTTCATTATCAAAGTCCATTACTTCAATATTACCTTGAAGTCTGTAGGACTGTAGGACAAACTGGTTGAAGGGAAGAGGAGACAAATTTAATTATGACACAGGAGAAGACATTTATTTTCTTTTTAAGGAGCAATATCTATATGTAATGAATGATCAACAGAGGAGACTGGAGAGCTTTCTGCTGTTTCTTAATGGTGTATGTGTAATTTAGGGTGGAAAATGGGTTTTGGAAGTATTAATCTTTATACTGTGTATGTGTTTGATTGTAGAAATTACTGCACAATCAGATGCCAGTGAAATTCGTCAGGACTGGAAACCGACATTCCTTAGTAACGAAGAGTTCACACAGTTAATGTTAGAGGTATATTATTTCTGTTTTTCTGGGAGTAGAATAATTCCTCACCAGCAGTCATTCCATTATGAAATTGTTCAGTTTGATGACATACCTTTTTATTTTAATATTTTCATATTTGGGTTGTAACTGTATTAATTCACTGTGTTTTCTTGAAGATAAATGGTCAAAAATCCTATGTATTCAGAGTTTCAGAATTTTGTTTCAGAAAAGCAGGTTTTCTTTGAACTACATTTTCAATTAAATAAACATAGTAAGAGAGCAAGTCCATAAATGAACATGTTTACTGTCCAAGCAGATGTTTTAAATTTTCAACATAAGGAATGTACTAGAGAAAGAATTATTATGCATAAGTTAATTATGAAAGAGGCATAACATATCCATGTAACTTGTGAGCAGTAAGTAAGTGTTGAACTTCCTTACTTGATATACTTTTGAAAACTGCTGTGAGCATTACTTTGCTGAAGATTACATGAATAGTTGCAAAACTACCAGAAATAAACTTTAATTATAAGCTATATGTCATTGAAAATGAGCGTAAATCATTTATATCTTATTAAGTGAAACAATTTTTAATAATAGTTAAATGAAAAATATTACAAATTAAATACTTTTTTATTTTCATTCCATAGTTAAACCTTTGTGCACAGATACACACACACAAAAAATCTGGGTTTAGATTTTTATAAAAAAATCCTCTGATATAAGAGTTTTTTTTGAAGATGTGAGATTTAAAATTTCCTATTTAGAAATACAGTTCTGTCCCGCTTTTGTTGGCAGCTTTCAACTGAAATGTTGTGTTGTATTCAGAGGAAGGAAATCTGAGTTCAGTAGGAGATAAGGCAGTCAGAACTGTATCTCACAGTTTTCAAGTCTCAATAAAATCTCACTGCAAACTTCTTTCTTTGAGATTTGGAATATTGAGATTTTTAAATACTAAAATTCATTGATTTTGCTGGCTCTTTTGCCTGTTCTTCTCATAGTTTTCCCACATCATCTTGCTTTTGTCTCGAGCTCATTTTTATGAGCTTTCTGAGATCTAAAATGGTGACAGAATTAAAAATAACAGGCAGGCAGAGTGGGAGTTGAGGGAAACAGTGTCTCTCTATATGTACACTTGCTTCTCAAATCAAGATTATTTAACAACAGAACAGTATGGAAATTGTAATACTTTTAGTGTAAAAACAAGATAAAGGATTTTTAGTAGGGAAAGACATTCCCATTTCTGTAATAAACTAAACTAAAATTGATCTGTATTATTTTCTGTATTGAACATAGCTTAACATTTTTAGTATGCTCTGTTTCTTTTTTATTTAACTGCCCATTATGTTTAATTTCAGGCTCTTGATGGTTTTTTTTTAGCAATTATGACAGATGGAAATATAATATATGTGTCTGAAAGTATAACTCCCTTACTTGAACATTTGCCAGTAAGTAACAAATTGCTTTCAGTGACATACTGGTTTGTCTGTGGTTGATTTGTGTTCTGATATGAGTTCTAATTAATTGTTGGCCTTTCTGGCATTTTAGGGCAGATACATGCTTTAATGTTTCTTTCTTAAGCACAGCTACTTCCTACTTGTCTGTCTTCTATATTAAACATTTCCTTTGGAAATGCAGAGTGCAGTCAGCA
Organism: Parus major; assembly: GCF_001522545.3. Classification (NCBI taxonomy): domain Eukaryota; kingdom Metazoa; phylum Chordata; class Aves; order Passeriformes; family Paridae; genus Parus; species Parus major. Next base: position 41,989,987 of record NC_031771.1, read on the forward strand.
CTCTGTAAGAAAGGATTATGAAGTGCCTAGCATCACTTTCAATGTAACTGAAGTAACACAGTTGATTGCAGAAGATCCTTCAGAGTTCACAGCCTCTACATGAGTCAGAAGAGTATTATGAAAGCTCTAAATAATTGAAATTTTTTAACTACTTTTTTACTTCTTTCTTGATAAAGCACTTGATAAGTACATTGCTGCTGGTTCTGCTTCTTAAGTTCAGTATATGCTTTTGGGTGTATCATATTCACTTACCTTTAGTGTGGGTGATATTGCTCCGTGGTACATGTAACATTCTAGTTTTTAAAGTTACCTTTGAATAATGTTACTCTGAGGTGAGGCAAATTAATTAGTGTGAACAATTGATGAGTTAAATTGGGTGCTTTTCTAGAAGGACAAATTCTCTTTGAAGACTAGTTGTCTTACTGTGATAAGAGACAAAGTAAACTCTCATAAGGTATGCATGATAACAGTCTGAGAATTTTTAAAAATATGCAGGTAATTGTGTTTTGTTTTTTTTTCTTTTAGTAGAATTTGTCAGGTTCTCAGAGGTGTTTATTCTTGGCTTTTAGATGTGATTTATGAATTCTAAACATACATTTTATGTACTTTTCTGAGTACTTAACCAAATGCATTTATGCATGTAATTAGTTGCTCAGTTTTGTTGCATTTGTTTCTGTTGTTTGCAGGTTTGTATACATAGCTATGGAACTGATTATAGAATACAGTAACTGGCAACTCATCCTCACCCAGCAGCTCACTCATCACACTTCACTGGGATGGGGGAGGCAACTGGAAGGGTAAAAGTGAGAAAACTCACAAGTTGAGATAAAGAGTTTAATAGGTACAGCAAAAGCCATGTATGCAAGTGAATCAAAGCAAGGAATTCGTTTACCACTCCCCTGGGGTAGGCATATCAGAGTGAGGTTTTTTCCTGGCAGAATATTAATATGTATTCCAGCAGGTGGCTTTGTTGAGCCAGTAATGAACTGTGGAATTGTTTTGCATTGAAATAGTAGGCTTTGTGACATTGTACATCTTGAATTAATGCTTATTAAATCTTTTTCTTTCAGTCTGATCTTGTGGATCAGAGTGTATTTAATTTTATCCCAGAGGGGGAACATTCAGAAATTTATAAAATATTGTCTTCTCATCTGCTGGAAAGTGATTCCTTGACACCGGAATACTTAAAATGTAAGTAGTTATTTTGAGCTAACCCCTATAGGCAGCTCAGCCCCACACAGCCACTCATTCATTCCTCTCAGTTGGATGGGCAAAGAATCAGAAGAGTAAAAGTGAGCAAACTTGTGGGTGGTGATAAAGGCAGGTTAGCAGGTGAAGTCTAAAGCTGTCTGCACAAGCAAAGCAAAATAAGGAATTTGCTTGCTCCGTCTGGTCAGTAGGCAATTGTTCAGCCATCTCTAGGAAAGCAGGGCTGTGTCATATATGATGATCACTTGGGAAGACAAATGCCACGAACCCAGATATCTCCCCCTTCTTCCTCTCCCCAGCTTTTATTGCTGAGCACAGTGCCATAGAGTGTGGGATATCCCTTAGTTCAGCTTTCCCTGCTGTGTCCTCTCCCAGCTGCTTGTGCACTCCCCACCAGCAGGGCAGAGTGAGATAAAGAGAAGGCCTTTGCACTGTGTAAGTGTTGCTGAGCAATAATGGAGACATCTCTGTGTTAGCAGCACTGTTCTAGTCAAAATCCAAAACAGAGTACCACGTGAGCTGCTGTGGAGAAAATTAACCCTGTCCCAGATAAAACCAGTACAGTAGTTGTGTTAAAACTATCTACTATGTGCTCAGTTTTTTCAATTTTATTTAAGCAGAGATATACTTCAGCCTTGAAGAACAGAAGTGTTACTTTGTGTCACCCCTGCTCTAGAGTAGAATTTTCAAAGTTTCTTGCCTTTCAGTCTGTAACTTTCTTGTGTATTAGAAATACAGAGAAAATAATAGATAAGGGCTCTAAATAGAGCTTCTATTTAGATAGTTTTAGCAGTTGGCAAGTATAAATACATAGCAGCCTAATGGAGTTTGGGAGCATGTGCTTTAGTGAACTTAAGTTCAGGGTATTTTCTTTAATACAGCTCTAGTTTTCAGAGGTTTTCATGTCATTAATATTCAAGCCCTTCATGCACAAAATCTAAAGGAGTTCTTTATGTTAGTTATTGTCATGCTGGTTAAAGGCAGATGCTGTTGATGACTTAAGATTCTAGCCTTTATATTTTTAAAATCCTGTACTACATTAGTGCATAACTCTAAACTCCATATAAATGTTAATTAATTGTTTTGGTTAGACAGAACATTCTCTCTAGGCCTGAGATTCAAGGACACCCAAGAGCCTCAGGACCCAAGAAGTATAAAAAAAAGTGAATTGTGGGGGGAGCAAACTGGGGGTGTCTGACTTCATTACCTGAAGCTGTAATTGGAGGATCAGTTCCTGAGAAGTAAATAGACCAAACTTACATCTGCATGAAAATCATCCATCTTGGGTGTATCCTCTGGAAGGCATCTGACTGCCCAAGGTGTACCTGTTTGAAGGCCTTAAATAAATACCCACCTTATTCTCTTAATCTTGTCTAGCCTCTCTTCTAGATAGCCAGTCCAAGGCATCACTGGAGACAGCTGTAATCACTGCACTTACAGTACCTCAATATGTATTCAGCTTAATTATTCCTCCTTTCCATTTCATGTTGCCTGTGTGCTTCATCAAGCATATAGCCTATTCATTTGTTTTTTTCTTTTCTAGCAAAAAATCAGCTAGAATTCTGTTGCCATATGCTGCGAGGAACAATAGATCCAAAAGAGCAACCTACATATGAATATGTAAAATTTATAGGAAATTTCAAATGTTTGAATCATGGTAAGTAATTTCAGCAGTCTTGGAATGGAATATATAGGCAGCTCCACAGATAAACTGGCTTGGGACCATTGTGCAGAATGTAGGTGAACTAAAATCGGGCTTTCAAAAGAAGGTCATGAAGCAGTTTTATCACTTCTATATTGGTGCAATGGAAAAGAAGAAAAACTGCCTGTCATATATTACAGGTCTGTGTATTTGAAAGCAGAATGTAATTATGCTTGATGCTTTCAATGAAATAAAACTAGTATTTTGTAAAATATTATTTAAAAGAATGTAAGAGGAATTTAAGCAAATACTTTAAAATAAAGAGTATAAATTTAGTTCAGCATAAGCCATATTTAAGCAGGTGACTAACTTGAAGATTAGTGGTACTGAGTACCTGCAGTTCTCATTACACAGGCAACTGGGAAGGAAAATGTAGGTTTTCCCCCATTTCAGTTGTGTGCTTTCATTTGACAGGAGTTACCACTCAGATGAGTGGTTTTCTGCTCTGAGTTCCTACTCCCTTCCATTGAAATTATTTTTATTAGCTGTGTATAATTTTCTTCCTCTGTACTGCATTTCTAATCTGTTTGGCCAGGCTGTGCTATTTCCTTGAGAGGCCTGTTTGTTTGTCCAAGTGGATTCTGCAGTGTGATCAGTAATAGATTTTTAGGAAGCTCACCCAAAAATATTGTGAAAAAACCAGTATGCTGTAAATAAACCTCTGGGGTTCTTTATCTGATACCAGTATTTCTCTCACAAAATGGGAAGAGGTTGAGGCTTTATTAGTTGTGTAATATTATAGGATGGACAAGAAACCGTCCTGAAAAGACAAAAAATCGTGCTAGTCTTGGAATGAGGAGTTGGGAAACTGCAGACCTATTGGTTGCAATTCAATATTTGGAAATACTCTGGAACAAATAAACTATGTACGAGTTTCAGGAAGCTAGAAGGAAATTGAATGGCAACCATTGTGGATTTTTCAGGTAGAAATAGCATCAATCTACCAAAAAGTAACACACTGTGTGAGTAAGAGGATAAAGCACAAATAAATTATGGACTTTTAGAATATGTTTTTGTTACCATGTTCTGTTCTCACAAACACATAAGGGAAGCACAATTGAAATTGCTGGAGAGTAGCTGCAGACTGATTGGAAAGGTTACCAGTGCTCACCATCAAAGTGCAATTTTAATTGACAACTTCTGGATTTTATCAGTATTTTCATTAATGTTATGAACAATGGAACATAGTTTGCAATTACAAAATAATGCACTAAAAACAAGAGAAGAATTCATCCCAAATTTAGAAAGTTATTATCTTGGGCTAAAACCTCAGAAAAATTGACTAAGAAAAAATGCAAGTTACTGCATTTAGGAACATTAAACTGTATGACAGGGGTGGTTACAGCCAGCAACATAGGAGTTCTTCAGGAAAAGGAGTTAATGTGGAATATAAACTGAACAAGTCTCAATCACCTTGACCAGCCACCAAACAGGGAAAAGGCAAAAGCCTTTCTAGAATATAGTTTAAATCATATGAAATAATCCCCTTGTACTTCTTAGAACTTGTATGTCCTCATCCAGTTTTTGATACTTATTTGTCAGAAGAAGTTGGAGAGTTCAGAGCAGAGCAACAAAAGGACAAAGTAGTTTATAAATCTACCTTACAAGGCAACATAAACTGAAGAACAAAGGACAAGAGCTAAGATAAAAATGAAAAAACTGCCTATTTTCTTTCTGATGGAAAGAGCAAGGAGTTGTAAGATGAAATTGTATGAAGAAACTTCAGCAGGAGTTCTAATTTAGAGCTGAATTAAAACCAGTCAGGCTCCGAAAAGCCTCAGTGTTTTGAAATCACCATCTCTAGACCTTAGTAAATATAAAGTAAATTGGTAACTGCTTGAAATGAAAGATAAGGTTAATCTGTTTTGAGGTCTAGCCCATCCTTTGCTACCTTTTGATTCCATCTCTGTGATTCAGTAAGTGGAATTTGTTCTCAGCTCAGTATCCTGATTCTTTCACGTTCATAATTGTGTCTTTGATTCTTCTGTTACTCGGTGTGTCTTCAGCATGTGTTGCTTAAATGTGATGGAAGTCTAGAAATAAATACTTACCTCAGAGTTCAAAAAAGAAGTTGGCAAAACCTAATACAAAAGATAAAATTTAGAGATATTTTTGAAGAAAGTGTAATCCTGTCATTTTTTTACCAGTTAGCAAGGATTAGAACTGTTACTAGTTTCTTAAAGGTGCTTTGTCAGTAATAATATCACATTAACTGTAGTTTTAGTTCTTTGAGAAAGTCACATGATGGTGTATTCCCATTACTACTCCTGCTGCTATGGTACTATTCCTGTGCATGTAGCTATGTAGCATTTTTCTTAATGCCCGTTAGTTACAAGCCACAGATGAATATTGGGCCACTTTTCTGATATTACTGCCATTTTCCTCCATACTTACATCTGTGTTGTCATCTCCTCTGTCTGCCCTCAGTTCCCAACTCAGCGCACAATGGTTTTGAAGGAACTATTCAGAGATCACACCGGCCTTCATATGAAGAGAAAGTTTGCTTTGTAGCCACAGTTAGATTAGCTACACCTCAATTTATCAAGGTATGTACAAATGAAATCACTTTTTATCATTCTTAAATGGACTCTGAATGGGAAAAGTTTAGAGGTAATGCACACAACATTTAAAATATTAATGAAAACCATAAGGAATTCTCTGATATGAGACTGAAAATGTCTGTTTCTTACTTCAGATAGCCTGAGTTTTATGCAAAATATCAAACAAAGTTATGGTGAACAGTAATTTAAAATAGTAATATAAAAGAGAAATATGCAAGAAATAAATTTCAAATAAATCCACAGGAATATAATTTAGCAAGATGAACTTAAACAATATGAAAGATTACATTGATATTCCACTTTCACTTGAGAAATTATTGACTTTAGTTGAAACTTGGATGTGAATTTTTTGTTGCTGGTGGTCTTTCTGTGGTTTGACACAGAAGTTAATCTTGGAGGACTTAATGAAAGCTCACATTATTTGTCAGTAATGAGGAGTTGGGTTTGAAGTAATAGAAATCTTCTGTTTCAATGCAGTTATTCAGTAACTCAGTGGTTTAAACTTAACATTTTGCTTAGCTGCTAATGTACAATGTGAAGGTGCCTTTTCAAGTTTAGAATTGAATGCATATGATACTGTAGTTCAGTGAGTATAATCCAGTTTCTCTCCAAAACCAGACAAAATAAATACTCAGGATACAGCCCAGTATAGGCTGTGATTGTGATTCCAATTATATGTTTCATACAAGTACATGAATCCAGGTTAAGGATAGTCTGCTGTCTAAAGTTTGTTTCTGCAATTTGGCTGTAAAGTAATGCCATGATATGTATGTGGCCCAATGTTAAGCTATTGCCTGTAGTACAAGAACTCTGAATATTTAAACTTTCTGCCTCTTAAGTTTAAAGCACTGATGTCTTAAACTGAAGACTGTTGGTGGTAGCTTCTGAAGTCATGGTTTATATACTTTACACTTCAAAAGCATAGTAGGGAGCCTGTGGAGAAATCATATAAACTTCTTCAGTTTGTTCAGGCTGAATAGGAATTTTGTCTCTTCAGACTCCATGCCACAGAAAATTTATTTTTACTGAAGCTATGGAAATCTTTCATCTGACACTTTTCTTCCCATACAGGTCTAAAAATTATTCTTCCTGTTATGCCTACAGTTGTAGAGATGTTATATGTGGGATTTTTGTTTCATTAAATAATTGTGGAAAAAAGACCAACCTGACATTTGCAATTCCTTTCGTCTTTTTAAGTCTGACAGTTCATAGTAAAACTTCTATGTTTCCTATTTCTGGAAGCTAAGGAACATCCATTTATGATCTTCAGGTGTCTCAGTCTCCTGCAGGCTAAAGCCTTACAGATAGGTTATACTCTGGCCAGAGTTTCATTTTTGTACCTGAACTTCTGAGTCCTTAGTGCCTAAGGAAGCTTCCATGTTACAGAAGTTTTAAGGTGCTCCTGAAACTTTCAACTGATGCTGTTTATTTAGGAAATCTTTTAAAGAGGACTTATATTAGAGATTTAATCTAGCAATGCATCTTTGTACTTGTGATACCTTCTATTGTTATTTAGGCTAGCATTGACTAGACTTTAGCAAATGAGTGTATGTCAGGAATTTTACCGTCCCAGTAACTTCACTAACAAATGGGTAATGCAGCCAGTAAGGAGATGTGTGTTTCAGTACTTGCTTTATTTAAGGTAGAACCTTCCTGCTCATCTGTCACTTACTCTCTTTCTTTCAGTTGGTATACTGTTCTGGATTCTTTTTTTTTTTTTTCCCTCAAATGTAATTTCTCAGGGTACACAATGCTTTTTGCACCTTTAAAGTTCTCATGTATATTTTATGGATATGACCCTACCACTTTTGCAACAAAATATGTCACAAATTTTGCTCCCAAGTGAAAGCATTTGGTTGTACACATTCTTTAAAACATTTGTCTTGCAGTTTGGCTAGTTGATGATTGCATCCTATAAAGAAGGCAGAATTAATCCAGCCAAAAGAATTCTACCAGAATACTTTTTGTTACAAATGAAAGTCCTTTCTTTTCTAGATGCCTTGTTGACAACTTCAACAAGACGCCTTGTTGAACAAGCTGGCTTCTGCCCAGGGGTATTTTACAGTGGAATATCTGCAAATCATTAATATAAATGCATTGAGTAATTGGATACTAACCTGCTGCCATTTCCTCTCTAACCATGATGTTTTTACTGTGGTTTTACTGCCTGCACTTCAGTGATTTTTACTTCTGTTTTGACTTGTGCCAAAATAATTAGATCAAAAGAAAAAACAAACCAAAAGTATATCTCAAGGATATACTCTTGCTCTGTCATTTCTCTTACATTGAGTGGTGCTTTATTAAATGCTGTAGTTTTAGAAAAGTAGATGAGCTTTGGGTTCTAGGGCTAGTTTCAGGCTTGAAGCTTTAAGTCTTGCTGACTGGAGTTCACATCAAGAGTCATGAATTTGTGCCCAGAGTTGTCTGGTTATTTGCCTCCATCTAATTCATCCATCAAGTCATTGTCTTTAGATTTTACAGTGATGAGGGTGAGGAAAAAACATTGCCTATGTATGGTCACTTTTTCCCTTCATAGAAAAAAAACTTAGATCTATTTAAAAAACTGTAAAGTATCCGGTTAAGCTCTATGGATTATAACCTGAAAGAATAAAAAGAAAGGTGGTCCCTCTTTTGGTCTCCTACTGTATTTTTCTGCAGGAATATTTTATTTACAGATGTTTGCAGGGCAGCAGTGTTCTCATCTGTCCACACTTGTTGTGAGTGTTCTGCCAGTGTAGCAGCAGCTTCCACACTGCAGTCTTGAGGAAACTCTTGTACATGATCATCAATAGATTCCAGTGTGTTCCTGGCACTGGGAATACCTTTGCAAGCTCCTACAAATGACCAGTGTGTGCAGGTGTCCAGAAAAGACTTATCTCTAATTTGAATGTAATTATTTGAGGGGTGTATTTGTATGCATGTATTCCATCATCCATCTTCCTTCTTGTAAGGCAGTACTAGAGGAGTTTGCAAAAGAATTGGCTGGCTTGGGGTGCGTGGTGTTGTGACTGTCTCTGCATGAGGCACAAGACTCAGTGGGGCATCTTTATGTTTCTCGGAGGGGACAGTAGAAGTTGACTGACATGGCTCTGAATACATTTGAGTGGAATAAATGTAGAATTATGTGCAGAATACCTTAAAGTTTTGTTGTAGTGGAAATACAGCCATTCTCTTACTTTTCATGAGTTCTAAACATAAGAATAGTGTGTTATTTGTAGTACATGTCTGTGTGCTCAAAGAGATTGAGAGTACTTTGTGTTCACTAAAAGGAAGAATCGTATTCCTAAACTCAGAGTAATATGATCATCTTACTAATGTTGGGGTTTACCCATTATAAACACAGACTATAATCAGATTGGTGGGAATGTTTCATCTGTTCTTTAGCCTGTTACAATTTAAAGCATAACTGCCGGAACTATAGATTTCTGCTTGTACTACTGTGTTTGTAGATACTGAGTTTAATCTCATGATATGGTTAGTCCATTTAAATCAACTGAGCATCAGCTTGGCACAGCTGAGATTAGATTCTACCTCGGTACTGTGCATCTAAGCAAGCAAAACCAATGAAACTGTCTAAAAATAACATTATAACTACTGTGGAATTATCTACTAACTTTAAGTATGTCTGAATTTTGATAGAGCTTAGGTACTAGAATAGAGCAGTTGTAAGGGATTTTTATTTTTTTCCTTTTTAGGAAATGTGCACTGTTGAAGAACCCAATGAAGAGTTCACATCTAGGCACAGCTTAGAATGGAAGTTCCTATTCTTGGATCACAGGTGCAGTTCCTTCTGTGTAGTAGCAGTAGCAACTAAATCACAGTGGTGGCTGTAGTATTTGGAGTTCACTAATCTGCATTAACTACTCATAGCTTGTGTTGGGTTTAATTTTTAAAATTATTTTGGAGCATATACTGTAAACAAAGCTTATATAATTAATTCTGGTTTATTTGAGATTGTTTCATGTGTGAAAATAAAATGACATTGATTTTTTTTTTGTTTTGTTTTGTTAATTAGGGCACCTCCCATAATAGGTTATCTTCCATTTGAAGTTTTGGGAACATCAGGCTATGATTATTATCATGTGGATGATCTAGATAATCTGGCAAAATGTCATGAGCATTGTGAGTACACTAAGTCACTAAAACAAGCAAGTTTGTAAAATTGTACAGTTGTTCTGGGGAAATTTTGTGGTGTTTTGAGTGAAGTGTCTTTACTCCCATTTGTTTGACATTATTATACTCCTCTGTCTTTTTTTCTTTTGATGCAGAACTACAAAACAGATTTAACAATTCATCTTACAATTCTAGGGTTTCATTGTGGTAAATTGGAGTGCACAGCTCTATGACTAATACTTTTCCACTTCTTCCAATAGCATTTAAAAGACTTTATAATGTTTAATAAGTGCAAAAATTGGTAGAAAACTTTCAAACCCGTTCTTATTCGTTGTCTTAATACTGGATTTAAACATGGATTTGGGCTGTATGAACCTGGGAAATAATGTTCTTTTTGTGTAACTGGAGTATTTACAACCTGAAAAGACAGTAAACTTTATTCTTCATCTTTATAGTAATGCAATATGGGAAAGGGAAGTCATGTTACTACAGATTCCTTACAAAGGGACAACAGTGGATTTGGCTGCAAACTCATTACTATATCACGTATCACCAGTGGAATTCCAGGCCAGAGTTTATTGTCTGTACGCACACTGTTGTAAGGTAGGTTGCTTTTTAAAGTAATCCTGCTGGCATGGGAGCTATCTTGATGGTATTTTGGAGGTAGAGAAATTATAGCAGTGTGAAGAATCAGTGGAAAACTTCCTGGGATACTTTATAAGCAAGGTGGGTCTGAGGAGTTTGGTCTTTGAGGCTCGTCTTTTAACATCCCATGATAAAGTATTCATCCTTGGTTTGTTCTTCTAGTTATGCAGAAGTTAGAGCAGAAAGACGACGAGAACTTGGTATTGAGGAATCTCTTCCAGAGATAACAGCAGATAAGGTGAGTGTTTTATAGAAATTTATTTTACACCTTCATATACTAAAAATAATGTGCAAGCAAATATAAAGTGGCAAAAAGTGTTTTATCCCATTTGTCCCCAAATAAAGTAATTATTTGATCTCTTAAATAATGTGACTATAGAAAATGTTCAAAGAAATCTAGAAAGAGCATTTAACTGTACTCTGCCTATAACAACCTTCTCTTTTCAGGAATTAATGTGCATGTAGTTATAACATGGTAGTACCCATAAGTTTTTATTAAGATCTGATTTCTGCAGCGTTAGATTCCTAAATAAATGATCTCCCTTACTGGAAGTACCTATAGTCTGAAAAAACAAGGTCAACACAACCAAGAAGGAATTCACAATAGGAAAGTAGGAGCTGTTCAATTCTGTGACTGTCCCACTTCTAAGAAAATTCATTATGAATTAATGTCCTTGGAAGCTCAATGAGTTTTATCAGCTTGTGGAGATGATCTGACATGTTTTAGTCTGACAGTTCAGAAGTGTTTTCCTTTGGCAGTTTCACAAGTTTCGTCTGTCGGTGCTCCTAGTGGAACAAACTCATTCTTTCTCAAAAGAATAAGCAGTTCACTCTACACTGTTGTTCAGAGTGAATTCTGTGGCTACAGAAAGAGGTCAACTCAGTAGTCAGTTTTTGTCACCTAAGTCTGCATGTATTTTGGTTTTTAAGCTTATATAGCTTTGGTTTCCAAGAATAAAAGCCTCAAATGGAAACAGAGCTTACAGCCATCAAACCTGCCACTACTTCTGCGTGGTCACCTGTGTAAGGGAGTTGATGAGAAACAAAACGGTCTGAGATACTTTCTAACAGAAATGCACCTTGTGAGCCTGATTTGATAAATATTTGTTGTTTGTGTGTCTCTTCAGAGTCAGGACTCTGGGTCTGACAATCACATAAACACAGTGAGTCTCAAAGAAGCACTGGAAAGGTTTGATACCAGCCCCACACCTTCTGCTTCCTCCAGGAGTTCGAGAAAATCTTCACATACTGCAGTATCGGATCATTCATGTAAGCACCAACTACTGAAAATAGAATTGCCTTCCTAATGAAGGCTTTCTCTACTTAATTTAATTTCATGTATGACTGGCAGTTAATAATTATTTTATGACAAATGTGCAAGTGAAAATACCCTTTTTGATGGTTCAGAGATCTGCAGACTACTCTGCAAAAGACTTTTAGGAGTACAGTATCAGACACTACAACACCCTATTGCAATCAGATTGCACTATTGTTGGATAGTCAGGGGAAAAAATGAATCAAAGCCTTAATAGTTTTTTATTCATTGAAAGCTTCCTGTAATTAGATTATTGCATTACAGAATTGAAATAACAACATGTTTCTTTCTGTTCTAACTCTCAACATTTTCAGCAACACCAACTAAAATGACAGTGGACACTAGCACTCCTCCAAGGCAAGGCTTATCTGGTCATGAAAAGACTGCGCAAAGAAGATCATCTCTGAGCAGTCAGGTAACTTCAGAGAAAAATATATTTAAAAAGTGGAGTTAACCTTTAAAAGCTATTATTAAATCCATATGAGCTTTGTTTTATTTTTTCTAAAAACACAATTCAAACTGTAAGAGTTTCTCTTGGAATATGTCTCTTAGAATTGCATCATCAGTTTGAAACTTTGGTAACTAGATTTTAAAGGAATACAATAATTAAGCATATATGTACTTAGATTTTGTCATTAGGATTTGCAAGAATGTGAATGAATCTCTGTTTTCACTCATACAGAACTACTTTCTGTGATTCTGGATTTTTAATACACACACATGTATATATATATATATATATATGTATGTATGTATGTATATGTATATGTAAAATTGCCAATGTAATGCTGTATGTGTCCTTACAGAGAACTCATACAAATTTATGACTAAGAAATATTAGTGAATACTACCATATCCTTTCTGAAATCTTGGTAGTATGTCATGCTTCATGTACTTGCTTCTTGTTTTCCTCTTGAACTAATACATCCACTTTATAAACAGAATGCTAATTAAAATATGTATTTCTAAAATTCTTTAGTTTAAGAATAAATCAAAGGTGTCAGCTTCCAAACTTGTTGAAGAAGTCCCTTAATACAATTAAGACTTCTAAAATTCTTGTAGTTGTAATTTCTGTTTATACCTACTGCTTATTTATTTATTAGCAGTGGAAAAATCATGTGTATATTATGTAGATAATAATCTGCTCTTGTTTTCTTAATTCTCTAATAATTAAGGTTAGATATTTCAGGAAACAGTTTACTAGTTTCTATTACATGATGCTGTTTTTGATTTGACACTTTAAAGAAATATTTCATGTAAAGTATGACGTTCATTCTCTTTTGATTATGGAACATTTTTTTTTTAATCCTAGTCTTTAAGCTCACAGTCTCTTGGACAACCAGTAACACAGCCAGCAATATCTCAGCCTGCAACTCTGCAGCTCCAGTCTGGAATGACTCAGGTATGGAGTAACTTGATTTATTGTTTATTATTTTTTAAACAGTCTTGTTCTCCTAGAGAACAGCATTCTCCTGGAGTAATGGGCTGCTTGTGGCTTGGGTGAATACACTGTTCACTGAGTGAAAAACAGTTTGGATGACCAGGCCCAGAGAGTGGTGATGAGTGGAGTTACATCCAGCTGGCAGCTGGTCACTAGTGAGGTTCCACAGGGCTCAATACTGGGGCCAGTCCTGTTTAATGTATTCATTGATGATTTGGATAAAGGCATTGGGGTCATCATCAGTGAATTTGCAGATGACACGCAGTTGGGTGAGAGTGTTGATCTGATGGAGGGCAGGAATGCTCTGCAGTGGGGTCTGGACAGGCTGGGTTGAAAGGCCAAGGTTCAACAAGGCCAAGTGTCAGGTCCTGAACTTGGGTCCCAACAATCCCCTACAGTGCTACAGGCTGAGGGAAGAGGGGCTGGAAAGCTGCCCAGCAGAGAAGGACCTGGGGGTGCTGGTGACAGCAGCTGAACATGAGCCAGCAGTGGCCAGGTGGCCAAGAAGGCCAATGGCACCTGGCCTGTGTCAGCAATAGTGTGGCCAGCAGGAGCAGGGCAGGGATTGTCCCCCTGTACTCGGCACTGGGGAGGCTGCACCTCAAATCCTGTGTCCAGTTCTGGGACCTTCACTGCAATAAAGACATTGAGGTGCTGGAGAGAGTCCAGAGAAGGGCAGTGGAGTTGATGAAGGCTCTGGAACATTAATCAGATGAAGAATGGCTGAGGGAGCTGGGATCATTTAGCCTGGAGAAAAGGCTCAGGGGAGACCACCTGAAAGGAGGTTGTAGCAAGGTGAGTGTTGGACTCTTCTCTCAGGTAACAGGGACAAAATGAGAGGAAATGGTCTTGAGTTGCACCAGGGAAGGTTTAAATTGTATATTAGGAAAAATTTCTTTACAGAAAGGGTTGCCAGTCATTTGAACAGGCTTCAAGTCATGGGAACAGGCTGACCAGAGAATTGGTAGAATCACTGTTCCTGAGGGTATTTAAAACTGTGTAGATGTCATCTTTCGGGACATGGGTTAGTGTTGCACTTGGCAGTGCTAGGTTAGTGGTCATCCTTAATGATTTTTAAAGGCCTTTTCCATCTTAAACAATTCTCTGCTTCTATATTCTGAATATAATGTTGATTTCTCTTTGAGAAATTGAGTCCTTTGGTGTCAAATTATTCTCTTGAAATGAGAAAATTCCTTTACTTTTTTCTTCCTGGTATTTGTGTGGTTTTCAGTCTTATGCATTAGCAGCATAGATATAAAAACAGTTAAAGTTAAAATATTTTAGGGAATGAATTTAAAAGTCCAGCGACTCTGCTGGCAGCTTTTAGGCATATGCTTATAACACAAGGCTGCTTGGTCTGTGAAATGTTTCTGTGTAATAACAAGATATAAGTATCAAAAGGTCATACTGACTTGGGGGCCTGTAGCAAATGCCTGAGGAAGAACAGAAGTGGCATATAGTTTCTCTGTGGGCTCTGTCTTCAGCTTTTTGTGACTGAGGGTGTTCCCAGGTTATTTGTATGTTTTAGCTCTGGGTGAATCATTTTTTCTAAACTGGCACAATTCTAATTTTTAACATGAGAGAGCTTTAACATCCACAGTACCATGTAAATTACTAAGGCTACACACACACACATATATATGACACCAGTCAGTTTCTTGTGCTATGAATTTTTTTAGTTCACCAATTCTCATGCATCAATTAAATGTTTATTCTGTGATATTTTTATACACATGAATTGATCCTCAGGTTAAACCTCAGATCATGGTTTAATAGTAATTTAAAGAGTAAGGCTTGATTTCTTCTGTGGAAGACTGTGCTTCTGTAAATAAATAATAATTTTTGCTCAGCTTTTAATTTATTGATTGCACTACAGCCTGTGTTTCAGTTTTCAGCTCAGTTAGGAGCTATGCAACATCTTAAGGACCAGCTAGAGCAAAGAACACGCATGATAGAGGCAAATATTCATCGGCAGCAGGAAGAGTTGCGTAAGATTCAAGAGCAGCTTCAAATTGTTCATGGTCAAGGACTCCAGGTGAGTTAGTGTATCACTTACAGGTTTAATCTGTAGAGAATTTAGGCATCTGAAATGTATCTTGGGCACCTAATTCCACAACAGGATCCTCCATATTCCCTGTCAGCTGCTATCTATGCCTAGTATGTCTAAAATCCATATTATCTGAAGCTGCTGTTCCAGAGGTACCTGATGCTTTGCTACTGAATGTATCTGGAAATGCCCCAGTGTTGAGCAGGTCAAGCCTAGCTTATGACTTAACCTAATTAAAAGTGAAAGGATGGAGTGGTTGTCAATTCTTGCAAAGTTTTGCAGTCATTAGAATGTTAATCCAAAATCTGCAGGAAGAGCATCTGTTTTTATCTTTTAACTCTGAGGCCGTTAAATCCATGTTTCTTTGTTTCTTAAACTGTCCTATCAGGCTGAATGGCTCTACTTTGCATGGTAAACTTGAAGGAGTTACTGAGCCAGAAAGACAAGAAGTCTAGAGGGTGCATTACTCAGTCTAGCAGCTGACTACCTGATTTCTGATTTTTTTTTTCTTTCTATTTTTGTCATTGTCTTTTCAGCAGATATATTTGGAAGAAAATAATTACCCTTTTGGGCTTTTCTAGCTAAAAGACCCAAATTAAAAAAAAAAAAATCACCTCAAAGTAAGATATATTTTAGGGAAATAATTTAATATTTTCACTCTGTATTGTACTAAAGAGTAGAAAAAATACTTCCTGGAAGTATTGAGTATGTTGCTTAGACTCGGTTGGAAGAGTAGGAGTTTTTGGCATGTGCCATTTTCAGTGTTGTGTAATGCCTAGTGTAAACATGCCAGCAGTAGCCTGCCTTATCCATGTTTCACAGGGAGAGATTCGCTGTTCTCCTTCCTGTGCAGTGTGGAGGGGCCTTATTCAGGAATGTGAAAACTAGAGAAAATACTTCAGTGCTGCACATTCTGACTCGTTGTAGGCTTGGGCCTAACTTTTTGTAAAGAACCTAGAATTGTGCTAAATTCTGTTTACTATAACAGTTTTGGAAAATTCAGTATAATCATTATGATTTCCTGATTGTCAGGGAAGATGACATTCTTGATGCTATGCCTGGATCTACTAATTCAGAGATTTTCTTCATCTGATTTAGTGTTACTGCGGAACAGTAACACTAAATACTTCTATCCTACAAATAGAAGTAACATCTCAAATATGTTTTATCTTCAGATAGTTCTAGACTGCATTACTTGTTAGTCTCTAAATGGTGGTTTTTCTTTAAGAACAAATACTGAATACTAATGTTTAGAACTCTAGAAATCAGGATTCTGATTCTTACCAGTTAGAACTGAGTCGCTGAATACTGACCCTATAACTTGTGGAATTTCTTAAGATGTTCTTGCAGCAGTCAGCTTCTGGACTCAACTTTGGTTCTGTGCAGCTTCCTTCTGGAAATTCTTCAACTGTTCAGCAGCTTACACCAATAAACATGCAAGGTCAAGTTGTTCAGACTAATCAGACTCAAAGTGGGATGAACACAGGCCATATAAATACTCCACACATGATACAGCAGCAGCAGCCTTTGCAGAGTACTGCAACACAGGTAAAATTCTATTACTGATTTTGCTGGATAGAATGTTTGCTCAAAACCACAGCTGAAACACATCAGCTTCCCTGACACTCCTGTTATGAATGAGCGTTTGAGATTGCTTAAAAATCATCAGCAAGGGTATCAGCAAAAGCCTGATTCAATATTAAGTGGCAGCACAACAAAGTTTGTTGGCAAGATTGACTCTACAACTTACAGGACAGTTGAGGCACAACAAGGAAGAAACAAGCAGCAACAAAACCAAACAAAATCAAGGCAATCAAAACAGAAGTGAATCAAGAACTATCTAGGGGAGAGTATGTGTGTGTGTTTCAGTGCATGTTACAAAAGGATGGCGAGGGCAAAGATAAAAAGGAACATGGCCTAAAAGCTTAACAGCCCTCAGACTTGCACATTAAACCTAATAATGTAACAGAGAAACAGCTCTTAACTCCTACTGTACATTTAACCATAACAGTTTAGCAGAGGAATAACACTCAACAGCATGTATCCCCACGAAAGGTTCTAAAATACTTCTAATGGGTTTGATCATTATATGGAGTCTCCATACACATCTGGTCTCTGTGGTCACCCTCCTCTGTACCCTTTTCCACATTCCATACTTTCTCTTTGAGATTTGTGAAGAGGCAGACTAGTGATGCATTTTACCATCTCAGCAGTAGGCTAGTTCCAAACTTTCAAGTAAGAAATGCTCAACGTTACGTGCACATTTTAAGTTGGGCGCAGAGATGCTAAAGGAGTAAAAAGATAATTTTGAACAAACAGTATACAAGTAGCTGAAAAATTCAGGGAAAAATATAACCTGAACAGGAAAAGAAGTTAATGTAAGAGACTTGATTTCCAAGGTCCAGTCCCACCTCTAAATCCTCAGTCAGTAGAAATAACTGTGTACTTTGAATTAAGAATTTGTTTGAATAGAAAAAAAACACTGGTAGTTTTGAAGTGTGGCAGTGACAGTGAGGAGAACAGCTATAGTACCTGGCTGTTTTCATCTTACTATTTCAAAATTTCTTTTCAGCATAATCAACAAAATGTGCTTAGTGGACACAATCAGCAGTCTTCTCTTGCCAGCCAGTCACAGAACACAGTCTCGGCACCTTTGTACAACACTATGGTGATTTCTCAGCCAACAGCAGGAAATGTGGTGCAGGTTCCCTCTAGCTTATCACAGAACAACAACCAGAATGCTGCTGCAGTAACCACTTTTACACAGGACAGACAAATCAGGTAAATCTTCAAGACCTATATTTAAGATGACTTTTTGTAATGGTATGCTTGTGCAGCTGCACCATATACAAGAGGAACTAAAGTAGAGTTAAAAAGATCATGTGATTTGTGTTTCAACTGTATGGATACAACCCTTGAAGCTAAACTACCCAAAGTAACAAGTTTGCAGGCTTATCAAAACTCATGTTGTTATAACAAAGTATGACTTTGAGTAATCTGCCTTTCTCAAGTGTATGTGATGCTTCATATATTTTTCCTGAAGGAACTCCAAATATCTTTTTCTATTAACAGATTTTCTCAAGGTCAGCAACTTGTAACAAAACTTGTCACGGCCCCAGTAGCATGTGGAGCGGTAATGGTACCAAGTACTATGTTTATGGGACAGGTGGTGACAGCTTATCCCACTTTTGCTGCCCAACAGCAGCAGACACAGACTTTGTCAATAACACAACAACAGCAACAGCAGCAGCAGCAGCAGCAACAACAGCAAAGTCAGCAGGACCATCAGCAGCAGCTCACCACAGTACAACAGCCAGCTCAGTCACAGCTGACCCAGCACCCTCAGCAGTTCCTACAGGTAATGAATGTAGAGCTGTTTACAAATTTTCCAAGTCCTGCACTTTGAGCATTGCTGGGTTATCTGGGGGTGCTTTACCTGAAAACAAAGCATGTAAAGTAGTAACCTGTGAAAAAGCCCTATGTGTGAGGTAAGTTTATTCTGTAGCTATTCTCTAAAAAAAACCGAGAGATGGTCTTTCCAGCAGTGTTACTCCATGCATTGTCCTATCTTACATCTTTTTTGCACTTTGAATTGCTGCTCTTAGTTGTCTGTGGGATGAAAAAACAGGTGTTTCCTTCAAAACATTTACAAGTTTACATTTATTAACTTTACATGTTAATGCAGTAAGGTATGAGAGATGATAATTGGTCTGGAAAGCAGCACAAAGCCCAAAGCATGACATGTCCCAGCAACATGAGGTATGAAGTTCTGTCAAGGCTACAGGGGACCTGAGCAGCAAGTAACTTCATAAGCAGACTAGGGAAGAACCTTGTATTAGTGGAAAAAGGAAGAGATTGAGGGTCAAAAGGGAAGGAGAACAAACCCCAAGAAGTTTAGAAATAGGAAATCTCTAAAAGATATAGAAGGTAGAATAAATTGATGGGGAAATCTGTTGCCATTTGTTGATTCTAATTAATTACTGACGTGGGTCATGCAGCATCTGGAGTTGGTGAAGGAAATGTCATGCTGGCTAGAGCACTAGAGAAGCTGTTTAGCAGGTTGGTAGTATCTGTATCTCTGCTTCTAAATTTAAAAGTTCATACAATTTTGACTTAATTCCAGTGTAACAGATATGTCAAATATGGAGATCTCAGAAGGTCTGTTCCTAGTGTAGAATTTCGTTCTAGGCCTAGTCTAGTATTTTTAATACAAGCGAATAAAGTGCTTGAATTTGAAGTGAAGTGAATACTCTTTAAAAAGGACAAAAGTGCTTTTTCTGCTTCTGTTCACTGGGGCATCTTACAGTTTGGTTCTGTAGGTGGAGCAGTTGATGTACTTTACTTTCTGTAGAACATTTCAGGACTGAGACATCCTAGAACCCATCCTTCATTGTTTTTCTTCAGTAGTAATTTTTTTGTTTGTTCTAAGAAGAATACTGTTAAAACTAACTGCCATTTCCAGTAGTAATAAGTCTCCTTCAAAGGGCATGTTTGGGTCTGCAAATGCACCATTTTCTTTGTGTCTTTTGTCTGTGGGGAATAAATGTGATCTGAGCCAAATCATGAACTATTTTTTCATTCGACTGCAATGACAGCTGCCTACACTTACTCAAATAGATTCCTTATGCCCTGCTATGCTTTTGTGGCTTGAAATGAAGACAAATTGCCATATGTTCCTACCTATCACCACAGAAATTCCAAATTACAGCTGCCTTATTAACTGGTCAGATGCACTGCTTAAATGTATTCGTATGAACAAATCTTCATGTTGTTTGTTCAGCTTAACTGGCCAAATCCGAGAATTATTTTGATTGAACCCTTATGAAAAGTTAAAAAGCAGCTAGGCCTGTGTTTCTCAGGGCAGCAGGAAAAACAATTTTTTTCTATTCTCATGTTTTAGACATCCAGGTTACTTCATGGAAATCAGTCGGCTCAGCTTATTCTCTCTGCTGCTTTCCCACTACAACAAAGCACTTTCACTCAGTCCCACCACCAGCAGCATCAGTCTCAGCAGCAGCAGCTGTCACGACACAGAACTGACAAGATGACTGATCCTTCCAAAGTTCAGCCACAGTAGTGTGGGTGCAGCCTCTTTTTGAAGCAAACTGCCAGGAGGGGCTGCCCCACAGACACTTGCACTGAAGCTACAGAGGTAACAGTACGAAGGCTTTCTACCACCATGGTGTTGAGATCTCCTTTTAACTTCTGGAATCTGTTAAGAAAAGCCACAAGATGATGATGGGGACATGGCCAACTTTGAGAGTTGCCCCAGTTTCTGTGTTCTAAAGGATTTGCTGCCATGTTGTAATTTGTCCAGGTGAAATCTCCAGATGTGACTGAAATGAGAGTGATGCTGAAAATATTGGTATTTTTATCAATTCTGTACATTTTTAAAGTATTAAAACGGACATGGAGCAATTGTTTTGAATTAGCAGGAAAAAATGCCAGAAATATAGTCCAAAAACCATCTAATTTTTTTTCAGATGATTACAGGACAGTAAATATTTTGAAAATGTTGTGTGAAATCCAGTTCTCTGTTGTACAGATGCTGTAAAATATTGTGTATATGTCTGCATAAAAGAGAAAGAGCAAAATATTTTATATGATGCATGAAAATGTAATCTGTTATTTGTAGGTTTGAATATGTTTCCCTAAATTCTCACGCCATACTCAGACTAATGTTTTCCTCTGTTCTACCCTTTTGTTTACAACATGATGCATCATTATTTTCACCCTTAATGTGGGCACAAGTCTCTTGTTTGTGCTTTGTCTGTGATGTCAGGATTTGTTCGGTGAGGTATAGTGTGTTGGTTAGTTGACTGCTTGAAGTTAAATTATTGATGAAGCTGTTTGAACTGGTGATCATGCATCAGGGTTCAGGACATTCAGATTCATAAATATCATCCATCATTTCATAATGAATTCATAATTTTATTTGAAAAATAGGAATTTGCACTGCTTTCTTGCGGATGGTTTGGAATTTTATTCCCCAAAGCTATCTTTTGATATAGTTCATAGTTGGAAATATTTATGTAAAAGGTTTAAAAAAAATGACAGTAATTTTCAAGAATGTTTCAGTTATAGGAGTAATTTGCACAAAAATATATTTACATTTAATAACCTTTTGGGCACTTTTTAACCACTTTCTCTGTGGTGAGAATTGTAACTTGTTAAACCATGTTGGAATCTTTTTATTCTCCTTCAAAAATTAGTCAGAACTAATTCAGGGTCATTTTAACAACAACAACAAAACCCATAGTGCCTTGATTTTAATTCAGGTGATAATGTTGAACATCTTGAATTACAATGTCTTGAATCTGTAACCATTTTCAATTTTGAAGTCTTAGCACATTGTCAACCAAACTTGTGTATCTACTTCATAGATATTTCTGTATTGTGTTAATTTTAAGTGGTCTGAGTTGAGACCATGAATATTTTTGACTGGTACTCCCCCTCAGACAGTAGCCAGAAATATAGGAGTCTCAAAAATCTCAGATCTTTAAGGTAATACTCTTAAAAAAAAAAAAATAAAAAAAAAAAAATGCAGCAAACCTTAAAAGACAGGACTCCTTTTGCAGAAGGAAGAATAATGAGCTGATTTTTTCTTTTTTTAATAATTTTTGGAAGCATGGGGGAGATCATGATTGCATTTAACACTACCAGGTATTGATTTAAGAGCTATCACTGAACTAAGACTTCAGAAGGCAACTTCACTTTATAAAGAAAATAAAAAGTTCCAACAGATATGTGCTATTTAAGTAAATGTTGGTAGGTTTTTATGGTACTAGTTTGTGGAAACCAGAACTTCGGAGGAAAATTAATAAATGCTGATAGATCTGATAATTAATTAAAAACAAAAACCAGTAAAAGCAGTTAAAACTAGTGCTAGGGAGAGAAAGCTGGATTAATCTTGAATTCTAAGGAGGAGTTGAATGAATGTAACCAAATGGTGATGGTCTATTTTGTACTATGGAACAGTTTGATTGTATTACTGGATGAACCAAACCTGCAGGAGGTAATACCAGTTTAGCCAAGCCTTTGATGTCGTTGGTTACGTTTTGGGGCAAGCCTTCGCCTCTGCACGTGTCCCAGCATTAGACCTTTGTTATTCCCCAGTCATAAAGCAAATGTTTGGCACCAAAAAGCCAAGCAGTGAAGAAGGAGAGTGTGAGAAACACAGTACCAAAGAGAATCAGATTGCTCTCTGCTCCAAGAAGCCTATGGCAACTTGGAGCAAGGAACAGATGCCAATACCAAACATAGCAAGAAACACTTTCCCTTCTTTAAAGGGAATTCTGGCATTCTTCAGACTGGGATAATTGTCAGAGACCTGTTTCTGTAAAGTTCTATGTAAAGAAATCCTGCCTTGCTCTGCTATCCCTGCCACTCCATTCCACCTGTTTCTATATGAAGCTGCATTGACTTAGAGGTCTGTGCTATCACTTCTTTGCCTAATGGAAGATAGGTTAGATACAGATTTCTTTAACCAATTACAATAAAAATATAGCTCTAAAAAAGAAAACTGGGAGAGCTTTAATAGTGCTGTTAGAACTACTGAATAGTGGTAAAATAGGTATATTAAGCTATTATACTGAGAATTACAGAAATTAGAGATTCCAGCCAGACAGTTAATGATGCAGCTTTTATATAAAGCTTCATTTCTCTTCCCATTCTCCCCTCCCCAAATACTCTAGTGTGCTGCTATAGGTCTGTCAGTAAAAAGGCTAAACTAGGAGAGAGAAATTAGATGGTGGTAGCGTGGCTGCTGAAAGAGAATATAGAAGCGTATGCTTTGATCAAGAAACTTTTTGTAGCCTCAGAGGGAGGTCATTCAATTACAGAACTACCAGTTAGTAGAGAAAGGATAGAAGATGGAGAAGTTCTAAGGAACTGGAAAACAACAGCACACATTTGAAGAATTCCTGAAATGAATCAGGCAAACTCTGCTAAGGCAAGTGTGTAGAACTTGGCCCAGGTTGTGTGCAAGTATGGAGATGCTTTGTTCACAAGCAGTGACTAAAAAGTATATATTTAACAGGTCTGCAGCTTCCCTTGTTGCTGAATCAATTGCTGAACTGTCCTTGAGTTTTAGTGATAAGAGGACCAGGCTGTTGCCCCTTTCTTAATCAGCCTTTTGCTTCTGCCTGACTCATTTACTACAGACTTACTTGCAACATCCTCATAAATAGCACGACAGTGAATGCCGTGATGCTGCAGGTTCTGGAGCAGAAATGTTGCAGAACGACTCTGACAGAAGGGAAGGAGTCTGTTAAGGGGAGGATTGTATTTGTGAAGAAATGGGCTGGTGATACTTCATGGAGTGAAAAGGACGGCATTTGCACAGAGTTTAGGAGACAGACGTTGACTGCAATGGGTGAGGCTTTGAAGAAAAGTGTCTGGGATAACTTCAGAGAGAAAAAAGAATATAGCTATTTTTATATTATATTTAATATATATTATATTTGTATATAAATATGAAACGATTCTAGTAGGAGCTCTCCATATGCCTTCCACTTCATCTAGAAGGTTTACCTTCTGCACTACGGTTCCAGTGTGTCACCACCTTCTGTGGGCATCTTGCCTACTGCCAAACACCAAAATTAGTAACCCAGCATCCTTACAAAAAAATAGGTTTCATTTCAGCTTTATGTAAAAATGAATAAAGTAAAGATATATCAGGCAGTTTTTCACAGGAAAAAGAAATTATCTTAAGACTTAAATAGCACTTTCTCTTTTTGTTTTTAGGTTGTTTTTTTTTTGAGTAATAACAAGCACTTTACTGAAAAGACTATTTGAAAAACAGTTTATTTCTTTAGTCAGTGAAACTGTTAAAAAAGGGGGCGCATTGAGGAATAACAGATGAAAATGTCAAAAGAGACATTTCTGGAAAATGTTTCTTTATTATGGTGATCCTTTGAGGTTTAAAGTGCAGGATTAAAAAGGCTTCTAAAACCAGTTGCCTTTGTGTTTTATATGGCCAGGGGAAGGGATTAGGGATGATAGCCTCCTTGGAAGGAGGCTTTTTAAGTTGCACAGTTGCCTATGAGAGAGATCATCTGGAGGCTCATTTGCCTGCTCAATAATTCTAAGTGTCCCTTAGGATTATAAATTATGTTAAAATGTTCTGAAGGTTTAAAGATGTGGCCTTTTTCAAATGTTAAAGTCGATTCAAGAATCATTTATATTTTCAGAGATTTAACCCAGGTATTGTTATGAGTGTTTTAAATGTCACGGCATCAGGAGATGTTAAACATGTCAGATTCATAAGCTTCTCTATTTGAAATAATTATTAAAATTAGATGTACAGTCAGAGGGCTGGAAAATGGTTATTTTGATTAAAAGGGAAAAGAGACTAGTTTTAATAATTAACCTTTTATTTTTTTACTTATCCCTGGTGGAAAAAATTGAAGAGAATGAAATGGATTTGGATTAAAAAAGACATATTTAAACAAATCATAGTAGATGAGACAACTGTGAGAGAACATTTGAAATTGTCTTGGTTGTCCATGAGACTGGGTAGTTGCTTTTTCACTACCATGATTTTTAACACTACATTCCTTGTCTTTTTCTTTTTTTGTCTTTTTTAAACAGGTGATTTTAAACTCTGCGATACTTCATGCTATGCCATCTGCATGAATTTTGCCAGCATGATATGCTATATTAAAAGAAAGTATACCTAAATAAAAAGGAAGGGGGGGGAAAAAACACTGTGTCTGAAAAAATACTTTATGGCCTAATAACAGAGAACCCAGCTATGACTGAGAGATGCTGCATTAATAGACAATCAATCAATGGGTAATTATTTATGAAACACTTTTGGGAATGGTCTTAAAGATGTAACTGCTTTGAAAGCAGTTGGTGAGTTGTCTTTTTCTAACAAGAAAGGTAAAAAATATTTATTTTCAAATATATCAGATTGAATTTTGAGTTTTTAAGCAGTGTTGATTTCACAGTGTCTTGGGTTTCAGTTTTGTTTTGTATTTTTTTAACTGGCATTAGATTTATATACGTAAAAAAAAACAGAAAAACCCTAGTGCCGTTCATATTGACGTCAGGAAATGTAGATACAGTTCCCTGGTGTTCATGTGACCATTACTAACTGTCAATTTTTTAACTGAATAAATGTAACTCATTTAAAATTTTGCTTTCTGTAGCTTCTAAGGTTCTAGAAGTTTTTTTCTGAGTTGCTTGATGTCAGTTTTATCCAAGTTTCACAGTGAAGCGCTCTTACCCTTCCCACGACTGTACCAAAGGCACTCTCTCTCTCCCCCACCCACAGAACTGACTTGTGAGAAGTTGCTTGATGTCACTTTTATCTTCTCTCCCCTACCCAGACAAATGACTTGTGAGATTTCAGTAAAAATGCATACTGTATTTTTTCCTTGTCTTCTCTCTGTATCTCTTTATAAACTGATGCCCCACTCTAAAGGCTAGAGACCTCTGATTTGTGTATTTACATTACTGCCTTGGAATTTACTCACACAGCACGTGATGGAGTGTGCACAACTTAAAACTGCTTTCACACCTTCGTGTCTACAGTCCCTGTTCTTGACAAAGGATGGAGCGGCACTGCAGCAGGTTTGGATGGGCAGAGCCCTTCCCTCACTTCCTGTCATGGGCAGAACACTCCTCTCTTTCAATTGGTGCCACTCCCCTCCCTGGGTATTTCTTCTGCTGGTGAAATGTCAAAGAATAGTATTTTAAAGGAGCAGAGGTGGTCTGAAATGTTGGCTGTGCCACTGAGCAAGGAAGCAGAGACTTGCATTTAGCTGCAAGCACAACTTGTTGAGAGCATGTAGCTCCTGCCTGGAAGAGCTGTGTGATGATATGTAACCTGTCAGGGTGGTCTGAGCCTCTTTTCACTGATCAAAGTGTAAACATCAGTAATTGCAAATTAATTAAATGTTCAGGGAAAGGAGGGTGGGAAAAAAATTGTGTAATTGAGACTGAATGCCTGGAGAAAACGATAAATACACTTAGCCATTTTTAGTCTGCACTACTTTTTTTTTCTGTAATATCACAGCAGATGCCCAGAGGAAGATACTGATCTTTTGCCTTTAAGATTTAAATAATACTATGCAAGTTGTATATTACTTCTATATGCCACAAGGCCACTGTGCCCCAGGAGTGAAACCAAATCAGCTGTAGAAGCTGTAGTTAAGAACTGTCACCACCTATCAGTGATAAGACTGAGAGCACGTAGCAAGCAAGATTGTCAGTTTTCTTAAAATTGAACTTTGAAAATAGCAGTATATTTTTCCATGAACATAAAGAGATGAGTGGTAATTACAACTGCTGCCACACCTGAAGCAATTCTGTTAAATGGCATTTTGCTGCCATGCAAGCTTGAAAACAAAAGCCATGTTTATTTGAGAATGAAGCTGTTAAGTACCTGTAAAGATTAGCAATCCAAAGGTTAGTTGCACTTCTGACTCTCGGGTGTTAGTGATATAAATTCCAGGTTTCAGCTGTTTGAGGGTAACATATACTAGTAGCACACAGTGTGTCACTGTCAGACCCTTTGGCAGAGGCAGTAAGTGGAAGTAATCCCAAAGAAACACACAGCTATCATACGTGCCCATGTCAATGGGAAACGCTGTGCAGATGTACTCTGCATCTCCCTTAGCAGAAACCTGTAGCTGTAACTCGCCAGGGGTGCTGACTTCAGAGGCCATACGAGGTCATCTCTGGAAAAATGGCACGTCAGTTCAGCAAGTGCCATTACATCATTATTTCCATGGCTCTGGAAATTAAGGATAACACAGATGATATTAGGATGAAGCAGTCTGAGCCTCTTGATTCAAGATCTGGTTTTGTTTTTTGAATACACGGTGTCTGGTACAAACATGGAAGTACACTGAGCTACCAACTTCTTCCTAGAAACAAAAGTGCTCACGTGAGTCTGAGCTGGAAGGGCAGCTGGGGTGAGGGACAGCCTGTATGGCAGCAGGCTGCCTCTTGCAGTGCTCAGAGAACACTGCCCCTCTCTCACTTCCAGGTTTTCCGACTTGGTGTCCGACTCATAGATCTCAAAACAGCGAGCCCAGGCACCAGCCCAGCACACACACACACCTGCTGCCATTACCAAAGGAAGAGCAGGCTTGCTGGTGACCTGGTCCTCTACTTTGGTTCAACAGGTTTCCTTTGAAAAACTTGGTCCTGGCAGGCTGGAAGATTAGTTTACCTTAGTCTTGACTATTTTGCTTTGCCATGTACAGCGCAATGAGACAGGCTGTACCTAAGGATTGGGAATAGGCACCTTTGAAAATATCACAAGCTTTTCTCATTGTAAATATTCCAGCTGATGAGAGAATTTCCCATCCCAGTCGAACTGACCATCTCCATTTTACTTCTACTGCTTGGAAGTGAGGAATTGCTGGCAGTATGCACTTGCAAACCTCTGCTGCAACGTGCAGTCAGAGCTGTAAATTCTTGCGTTAGATGCTGCTTTCGAGGTTCCTTTGGCAGCAGCTGAAATCAACTGGATCTCACCCCAGCAGGGAGAGCTGCAGGATGGATGGAAACCTGTGGAGGACGGTTGCCCATTTCCCATATTGCAGACACAGTGGTTTGCAGAGCCCTCAACACTTGAGGCTCTCACTCACTGCATTTCACATTCTCCAGCTACAAAAGAACAAAAAAGGGCACAGGATTGTGGCAATCAAGCCCTCAGCTGGTTGCCTTATATGTAAGTGTCCCTACACTCTATATTGCCTATATCCCAAGTGTCCAGGTATTTTTTAAGACAGAACAGCAGTACACCCCTCTCTGCTGGCAATGTGCTGCAATGACAAGAAAGCTGATAAAAATTGCTAAAATCCCAGCTCCCGAACCAGCCAACAGATGAGAGCTGGCCAGGCTGCAAGTCCTTTGAGACACTGTGCAGGGACAAGGCCACTGTGCTAGAAACAGCTCAGCAGATACAGCACTGCTGAGAATATGTCACTGGGTCCCTCCACCACCTTCAACAGTCTTTCCTTGTGTCCCAACTCCATCCTTTAAACTGAATTCTTTAAAATTCCAACAGGCAATAAACAACATTAAATCACTGTAACTAGTAGCAACTACTGAAGCACCTTTCAAAGCTTTTAATAAAATTTCATGAGCTACCTAATTTCATGCTAGACTTCCAACAAGTCAATATTTGTGCTTTAAAAAAAAAAAAAAATCAGAAAGCTACTCTAACAGCACTATTCAAACTAACCTGCCTAGCTGGTCTGAGAGCAGCCAAATACATTGTTATGACTGGACAAAAGCAGTACTTGGCATCTGTGCAAGTCTGTAACAGCAAAAAGTAGATGTGGAAGTTGCAGAGATTTGTTTTGCAATTCAATGCTCACCTTTACAAACAACCTCTTGAAGAGCTTCATTCTTCTGTTGATCCTATGAGCCTAACTTCATATCAAAAATAGCATTAAGCAGCACACACAAACTTTGGGAAGCTTCTACAAATGGAGCAAGGCAAACTGGGTTGGCTTTTCGGATTTTGAGAAAAAAATTTCCACATCTTTTCCCAATTACATTCCTATTCCTAAAAAGGCAAATTAGGTGGCACCAGTTACCCTGCCTGGGATTGACCTGTATAAACATCTAGCAGCACCACTTCTGATTAACACAACAAGCAGTTGTCCTATGAACAGTCAGAACTTCAGGCTCTTCCCTGCAGATCCCCGTTCCTGCCCTGTTTTAACATGACCTCTGCTACAAATGCACTCCCTGCTAAGAGACGAAACTCATTGTGGACAGTGTAGGTCCTCAGACTGTGGGAAAAAGTAGTTTACAGGTTTTGGCACCAACTTTGGTTCAAAAGAAAACAAACAAACCAAAAAAAACCCCAAACAAACAAACCCCCATAAAACAACCCCAAAAAACCCCAGACCATACAGTTCCTTTGGGCCAAGACATGAACATGCAGACCTGGAGCCTGAAATGGCAGCCTGTTTTCATACCGCTGTGTGTGCCGGGCATTGCACTGCTGGGGTCTGAAGAGTTTGAGAAATACAGCATTAAGGGGTTTTCTGGAAAGAGAAACCTAAGAGAAGGATTAAGGGCTGCTCTGTTTCTGATGTACAAAAGGAATGGTCAAATCTGTAACTCCCCACAGTACTTAAGCTTTGAAAAAAGGCAGATTCGTAATATTAGATACCATGTCTTCCATCTTCCAAGACTGCTACAAGGTAGATCTTAGTGGGTTATACAGGCTCAGAATCCAAATCACCCTTGGAGAGCAGAGATAAGCATGTATTTCTGCAACCCATGTATCTTCAGTGCTCAACATTTTCAAAGGCTTTATAACACTGGCACTTACCAGCAACCAAAATAGATTTAGTAATCTTTCTTCACCTAAAGTATCTAATCTCTAGGTAAACCACTGTGGCAGGAATTATGGCAGCCATCAAAAACAAACTGAATGTAACACAAATGGAGACACTATGTTTTATTAATACTCTTCCAGATTACATTTCTATTCCTAAAAAGAAAAATCAGGAATATATCTAAACCTAAGAATTCCATTAGTGCTCAATCCAAGGAACAGAACATGGTTAAGTTGGACCACTTCATTACTTTCTGTATACATTAATATTTAATAAAAAAAAAATAAAAAAAATTCGAATAATACTAGCTCCAGCCAGATTGCATATTGAACACAGTAGGTTGTTAATCACCCCACATCAATTTCCTGATAAAAATCCCTGATTAAGAAGTTTTCCCTCTAAATTAAGTTTATGACATTCTCTTGGTTGGCTCAGCCACTGGATGGCATAGGAACTGCTCCCAGTTTCTTGTTGCTTAGATTATCCAGCCTCAGGTGCACCATGGAACCACCATCTTTGGAGGTGGGAGCCAGCAGTTTTCTCCTTAACACAGTCTGCCTCAAGAGTCCTGAAGAATGAGCTCTTGAAAAAACATGAAAGGTGGTTCTGTGTGTTGGAGGAAGAGGAATTCTCAGTACTTTGGAGAGCAGATCCTTGAACTCAGCTGAGCCAGGTCCAGCAAGTGAGAAAACCACTCAAATCCCACCGTGGGAGCAGGCACCACAGCACAAAAAACCCAGACAATAAGCAGATCTCCACTGCATCCATAAATGCATCAGTCCCATGAATCATCCGCTATAAAAAGTTCAGTGTCTCATCTTCAGCACTTGTTTAACTAGAATTCTGTACATTATATACAAAAATGCACAAGGATAGCTGCTTGATGCTTCCAATCCTTGTTCCTTTACAGCAATGAAAAATTTTAAAAACCAGAGTCTGGACTTATAAATAGTGCAGAAAATGCAAATGCTAAGAAGACAATGCCTCCTATGATTGTCACTGAAAAGAAAACACAAAATAAGAAATTAGTTATCAAAAAGTAATTCTCTTCCATGACATATTACAGACTTCTTTTTAATGTCTGATTCTCAAATAACCTTACTTAAAAATTCATGCTACAAGCAGTGGATGTTGTTTCTAGATCAGTATTGAGATGCCCATATGCCAACCCACCGTCTAACTGCATCTCCAAGAATATATTCTGGCCCACAGAAGGAAGCTTTGTTTTACTCATTACTTGAGCCACTATAAAACTAGGTTAACACCTGCTGTTGAGTATTTGGCTGTATGGCAGAAAATAGGATAAAATATTCTCATGCCAGAGCAAGCCATTAAATAGGACTGACATATAATTAGCATTTTTTGCACATTTTAGGCAACTGTACTGAAAGAAAAGGTATCAAAAACGTTAACTGCTTGCAATGGCCACGACGTGCTAAAGGGTGGGACAGAATTCTGGGAAAGCACCACTGTATATGTTCCCTGAATCTTTAAACAAAGTAACATGCTAGAAGGATCTTTGTTTTAGTCAAAGGCTACTCCTGTGGCTCAAGATCCACGCTGTGCTTAGAGCATACAAAACCATTGTTAGATTAGCATTTTGTCACCAATTTCCTTGGCAAACAAACACAACAGAGTGCATGTTTCACTTTTAGCAGTGAAGTTGTTTTTTTACCACCTCTGCAACTACAGAACAAATATTCTGAATGAACATATATAGGAAACAGCTTCACAGGATTATTCTTGGGAGCAAGAAATCTCACCACATCATAGAACTGACAGTGGAAGCAAGCTACAACCTAAGCTAAGGAAAAACAAACAACCCAGCCTTACTGGTCCTGCCTGTTGCAGTTAGCAAGTACGATAAAGAAAACATTTATGCCACACAGAGTAGCTTTTGTGGCTTTTAAATGGCTGGTGTAAGTCATTAGAATGCATTTCTCTTGCTGACCTGATGGTCTAGATGCAGAACTGCAACAGAATTTCTATTATCCACTGTCAAACAATAACTACTGTCCATTTAAAATAGTGTATTTCCTTCCTCTGGTCTCCCAAAAGGAGTAGCTAATAGTGAAGCAAAATGAGGTGGGATGTAAGACAGACTCAGAAAAAAATCTCCAAATAATCCAAAACAAACCACCAGTTTTTGGGGGTTTTCCAGAAGTTTTGAGAAGCACTGTTCCCAAGCATGAACAGCACAAACATTACCAGCATTAATTTTTTTTGGTTGGAGTTAGTTTTCACTTACCAGTCCTAACAGAAATTTTTTGTGCTATCATTCTCCCTCCAATAACTGCTAAACCAGTGCATAGGCAATGTCCCACTGTTCCTCCTACTGCCACACCATAGGGGTCCTAAGTGGGGAAAAAAAAAGCACAAAAGAATAAATCAGCACTGTTGAAAACCCACTAGTCCTACAACAACCTCAGAGCAGTGCTGATTCTCTGGTTGCAGACTGCCAAGCATCTACTGTCTGGTGATTCCTCTGCTCTGCTGTCCAGCACTGTCTCAGAGACTAGTGATAGTGAACATCAGCTGGTGAGACAGACTTAAATCCAGCCTAAGATAGGAGCACACAACATTTTTCAGCCAAGCAACATCTTTAAGTTTTTAATTATAGATCCAGAAATTGCTCTGCTGTAGGTAAACCAATAAGCAACCTCTAGAGGGAAGGTGACAGCTGCTGAGAAACACAATATACATCAGCTGGAAGAACACCAACCTATCTATAAAGAGAGAAGGAAGTCCTTGAACTGCAAACGAAAGCTTTCAGCAGCTACAACATTCCAAGTTCTTTGCCCTGCTTCACCCACTTGTGCTCCACTCTCTGCCCTGCTCTGTCATCCAAAAAGGAAAGCATGAAAGACCTGAAGCCCAGAGGATAATAAATTATTTTATAATCTACTGTCAACAACAGCTTTTCACATCACTGAATAACATGCAGCTCCTCAATGTGTGAACAACTGTACTACACAAAGAGGTTTCTCAGGTCTCCTTAGAAATTACAGAGTTAAGGACAGTGTATGTCTCTTGCTCATCTCTGTGTGACACTTTTAGTTCCAACAGGAAAAAAAAAGCTGCTGCTATCACCTGAGGAATGCATGAAATATCAGAGGCAAACAGCAAAACTGTCTTAAATTCTGTGGTTTGAAGACAACACAAAGAACCAACACCCCAAGACAGTGAGAGAAGGTGGTGAGCACCAAGCAGTTGGCAGGTTGGAAAGCAAGAAGTGCAGGAAGAAGCAGGGCTGGGCCAGCAGAACAAACAGGCCCCCAGAAACAGGACCCAGAATATATCAGGAATATATCAGGACCAGATATCCAGAATCCCTGGGTATCCCTACAGCCAGCAATTACCTATACAGCCCTCTCTTAGCAGAAGGTGGATCTCATCCCTCCACTCCATCCATCATAAATATTCACTGATTTTGAAAGGCAGTGTTAAGTTACCTTCAATTCATTTTTTGTTTGGTAGCACTCTTACAAACATTTCATATTCTACAAGTACAGCCCACAGATTTTAACTACAATGCTCAGCACTACACAAACCAGACTAAAGATTTTGACAGACACTTCCTAAGGGGACACTTAGGAAATGCAACTTAGAAGTCAACAATCCCCTGTAAAAGATGGGCTTAAGCAACTTGCCTAGCAAATTGGACAGAGGCTGTAGTGCTTCATTTTTACCCAAGAACAATGAGATCATCCTCTCCTGCTGTTAGCTCTAAACATCTTCCCTACACTGTAACAGAGACAAGAGGTTCCTGCAGGTTACAGCCTCCTTCATTACACAGCCCTGATTTATCCCTAGGGAAGTTCTGAAAGTGCACCTAAAAGGAGCATGAGTCCTAGGGAAAAAAATGTAAATTATCTCAATGCATGGAAGAGCACAGGCAAGCTACTTATGTTTATTAAAAGCTTGACTACAAGCCTTCATCTTCAAGTATAATACAGTTATATACACTCTAATCACCACAATGAATATAATTTAATTTACAGCATTACTTAGTGCCCAGCAGTTTAGGGTTTATTGCCCTTCTATACACAGCACTGTATTAACTCATGTTTTAACAAGAGGTATCTGAGGAGGTATCTAACAATTTAAAGCTTGATGGAATGGAAGTATCTTTTAAAGTTACCCAGTTAAAACTGAATGACCACAAAGAGAAAAAAACATCTCTTCTGTAACATCTCTCAACACTGTAACATAACCCAATTGAATGCAGCTTCATAA
The DNA here is from genome assembly GCF_001522545.3 of Parus major. Classification (NCBI taxonomy): domain Eukaryota; kingdom Metazoa; phylum Chordata; class Aves; order Passeriformes; family Paridae; genus Parus; species Parus major. The sequence continues at coordinate 42,023,571 of NC_031771.1, forward strand.
TATAAAGCAGATGTCTCCAGAAATGCCAGTGCAGTCCCAACCGTGTAACAGTAGTTTTAATACTACACAGAGCTGCAGTGCATTTACTGTCAGGTCTTGACACAAACTACATAAGGCACATCAAGGCAGCAGGTGTGAATCTGATACCTCCTGCAAGAGCATTTTGTCTCTTACCTCTCAATGGGCAACCCGAAGAAAGCAAAAGAACAGCAGGGATTCTGAACACTCACCTCTCTGGCAGCCAAGACTATGGTTGTTAATTGGGAACGATCGCCCCATTCTGCTAAAAATGTTAAAGTGAAAGCTTGAACAAAGATTGGCGAAATAAAGTGTAGCCACTTCTTCTGAGGTATAGTGGTGCCTGGCCCAGATTCCACATCTCCTGGTCCATTTAACAGTTTAGTTCTCTGAAGCTGTGGAGGTCAAGGGAAAAAAAAAACAAAACAAGAAATAACCATAAAATTAAAAATGTTATCTAAACAACCCAAATGAAACACTTAATAAAGCTAGACATTTAGTTTCTAGAATGTTATTAACCCACTGCCTGCTGCATTATCAACATAATTATACAGTTATCATTAAAAAAAATAACTAAGTATATGCACACATGTATGTATGTGGAAATATACACACATACATATAGTTATAATCAGCTCTAGTCTCTGATTATTGTCCATCTTGTACTGCTTACAAATAAAATCTCTGACCACAAAAAGAAATAAAAGTAGTGCCGAGAATAAACTGTTGGTGTCCTCTCTGCTAGTAATGCATTAAAAACACATCAAAAACACCCATGCAAAGCAGAAGATCCCTTCTCTCCTAAGAAGCCAGGCTTGCCACAGGACTGGAAGCACCTGCTGAAAGAGCCTCCAGGGGCCACTTCCATCTCATCTACCACACATTTTCTGCGTCAGTTTATCAGTCACACAGCTGAACACCGCAAATATGACAGTGCTGCTCTGCAGCTTCACATCTATAATTCTTCCACCAACTGTAACTAACAGCAATTTTACGACTTACTTCCTCATCTTTTTTTTTAATTTCTGCTTGAACTTCCTCCAGCTCTTCCTGACCCTCATCTGGACTCATTTTCAAGCCTTCCCGAAGCATTCGGATGCCAAAGATTGCGAACAGTGCTGTTGACACATAGTATGTGTACACACGAGGAATAACCGTGGTGGCATAGCCAAACAAAACTGAAAAGAAAACACATGTGTCACTTAAAAAAATAACCATGAAGATCATAATTGTTTTTCCCACATCTAAGAACTGCTTGCTAGGAAAGTCTGCAATCCAAATATCCATTGAAAAATAAATATTTCATCTTTTCTTACTTTTGTATAATTTTATAAGTTTTTGGAAAATAACATGCTAGAATCTCCAACCATTACTGGTCATGCCAGAGACTGAAGTCCACAATGACACAGACAATGCACTCCGGCCAATGTTGAGGTGCTGCTGCTCCTGAGAGCCAGTCCAAACAACATTATCTGTCCATCAAGGTCTGTGCAAGTCCCGCCTTTCTCCATGCACGCCGTGAAACTACCATCTGTAATCGTGTTAGGTTAGTCATAGTGTATCCCAGTTAATTCCACTTACATGCTGGATAGCATCTCTTTCCAATCATTTCATTTATCACATAAAGTTAGAATAAGATTTTCAATGAGGTAAATCTACCAGGCATATCTATAAATCATCCAGCTGGGTGAATCCATGTCTGTCTTGCTTTGCCAAGTGCACATTACTACTCCCTTGTCCCCCATATTCCCCACATACACACAGTGTGACTAACTTTGAACTTTATTTCAAAGGCAGATCCCACTTACAGACTGAAAAGCAACCTTCACAGTGTCTTTTAGAGGTAACTAAGCCAAAACTAGTTCTTAAATAACAAATATGTATCCAGGACAAAGTACTTTGTTTTCACAATGTAAGGCTGTTTAACATTTTTTTGACAGAAAAAGGCCCATATAAATGGGAAGAAATAAAAAGTCTACACCTTACATTCAAGGTTGCTTGGACCATGCACTCACAAGTGTTTCTGCTACTTTATTCTATGTGCAATTAGCTAAAAGGAATCATATTACCACGTGTGCTTTTTTATGCACATCTTTAGTTGAAAAATGCACTCAGAAGTTACTACATGATCTAGAAATAATTCTGCACTGCCACTACCAGAAGTAAGAATGAGACCAGAATTAATCAGCCTTATTACTCATAAACACAGCACATACATAAACAAATAGCAGTACTATTTGCAAAGCTAAATAAACTCCTTTAAAAACACTGAAAATACTGCAGTAAAACAATGCAAGAAAGCTAGACAAAAGAGCTATCCTTTTCTTAGCATTTCTTACATATATAAGCATAGACACAGTGAAATAATCAGAACTGTAAGACAGTTTATTTTGTCAAGCACACTTTGAAAAACTAAGGGATAAAAGCAGAAAAGCTTTTTATGAAAAAGCATTAAGAAAGATTTGAAGAAAAATTTTGTATAGGAAAAGAGAGCCATAATGGGCAGAAGAAATGACACAGAATGAAAGTGGAAACTGCTCTAACTACAACTGCAATAATTGCAGCAATGTACACAGCAACAGCTACGCACCCAAAAACCATTCACAGAAACACTTGCCAAGCAGCCTGCACCAGTGAACTGGCTGTCTCCAGCATGTACAAACCAACCACCACTATTTCAAGTATTTCTGAAATGGGTATGGCTAGAAATGAGCACACAGACAAACTCTGTGCTGCCTCTGAGGTACCTGAAGGCTGCTCCATTTTACAATCACATCTACAGGTTCCTCAAGTGCCACCTGATACCTTACTTCCCATTCCCTCCCCTCCATCTTCCACTTACCCAGTTCCCAGCACAAATCCAAACACTTATGTGTGCAGGAATACAAGTCAGATGAGGAAAATGTGTCATCATACAAAGAATCTTTTGCCTTAGGAAGAAAGACAGAAGCCACTCCCACATTCCCTTTAGGCACACTAATTTTATAGGAGTGGGAAAAAGAAAGTAAACCAGTCCAAAAATCAAAGGAAGTGCTTAGGCTATCCATCTCATTCCTCTTCCTTAAACTGCAGTCGAAGCCTAGAGGCTTTGTCAGTCCCTGTACTGTCAAAGACTTCATTTGAGAAAAGAGCCTAAATACTCGAGCTGAGATTCCATGCTCCACAGGAAAAGCTTCACACTCTCCTCAAAACTGAAAACTGCATATACTTACTACCTGCACTCCAATTAATTTTTTTTGATAAATACATACCATCACTTCTTATGAGATAAACCAAAACGGAGTAAAGCAGAGTGCTAACCTGATAAACACGTCATCAGTCCCAGGGCAAGCATAGCACCAGCCAGTACAGTCAGGCGATTGTAGCGCATGGCCATGATGGCCGCGATGAAGAAGGTCTTGTCCCCCAGTTCCGACACGATGATGACCGAAATAGCAGCCACAAAGGCATGAATAAAGCCCAAGTTAGTCTTGTCACCTGACTCTTCACTGACAATGTGGACTGGAGCAACTAGCGAGGAGCCCTTCTGTAAGGGGGGAAGAGGAAAACACAAAACAAATACTGCTTATGAATTAGGCTTGAACGCTTAGTACGCAGAAATAAAAAGCCTTGTATTTCTCCTGTCATACCATCCCGTGACATTTTAAGCAGATAAGACCTCTCATGCTCATTGATGATCATTAACTAGTTCCTGGCTGATGCCCACCTCAAATTGCCAGTTAGGCACTAGCCAAGAGGATCAGATCTTGCTGATTATTAAAACACTACTTCACCGTGCACGCTATTAGCAGAGCATGAGAACCACCACAACAACAAAACATGGTCAGCTCAGGTCTAATACCGCCTTCTTTAAAATCCCTACATATTTTATGACCTTAACCTTGAACAGTTTTCTGATATAAGTAAGTGCTTCAAAATGAAACTAGGTGACTATGATACCTTAGGAAGAAAAGAAGCCCATGCAAAAATGGTCAGGATAATTTTCTTCCCTTGCAAAATATTTGCATCTCAGACGCATTAAATTTTTATGGAGTCACAGAATGGGTTGGGTTGGACAGGACCTTAGCAATCATCTAGTTTTAAGACCCCTGCAATGAGCAGGAACATTTTTCACTAGACCAGACTGCTCAGAGCTCCATCCAACCTGGCTTTGAACACTTCCAGGGATGGGGCACCCACAATTTTGCTGGGCAACCAGTACCAATGCCTAACCCCTCTCACATGAAGGAATTTCTTCTTAATATCTAGCCTACATTTATCCTTTTTCCATTTGAGTCAAAGTCAAATTTTGTGCCAGTTTTCATCAGCTCGTTTTGCACTTGCTCTATGTTTGTTGAAAACTTAAGGCACCCCAGTAGTGAAACCAGACCAGCACACTCCAGTTCCCACTCACTCACCAAAGTGTTTACTTCTACACACAGTAAGGTATCTATGATCAAAAGCAAGGCCCAAGATCTCTATACCGACGTTCACATCCCCGACCAGGGATGGCTGAGAAAGCTTGTCCCAGCACATCCACTAGCAGAGACAGCCCGCAGCGTGTTTTGACATGACAGCTTCCCAGCACTCCACTTTCAGCAGTGCTCCAAGTTTTCTGGTGTTGGTACTTAGCTCCCACGCTGTGTGTGACACACTCTGACTTCCCAGAGCTCCTTCACCTTTTGCAGCTCCCTATGTTTTCTGGTTTAGGTCTGTGACACCGGGCGTGCTCGACGTGCTACACTAAGCCACATGTCAGTCATTTTTTCACCCCTCTGTGTAATCAGTGGAACTAGAATCCCCTCACCGAGAGCACTGTTTAGTAAGTTTTAATGCAAAGGAATTGATATTAATTGTTGAGAGAAAAAAAAACCTGGCAGCTTTGGAGTAGCAACAAAGCCTGCTTTCAGCTGCTTCTGAGGGGGAAGAGAGCACTGACCCCTTTCCCATGTCGGACATAGACGTCCCTCTTTTAGCAGAAAAAGAGGAAGATGCGGTGGCCCTGTAGCTCTCCTTATTTTCTGCTAAAAGCGGGGAATTCCGGAGCCCGACGGCCTCCGGAAGGCGCAGCGCGGCGCCGGCCGAGCGCTGCCGCGGGAGGCACGGCGCGGGC